>NW_027176153.1:8219222-8266722 GCF_023055335.1 Clinocottus analis
AAAATTGTCATTTTGGCAACAATGAAGATTTATGTAAGCGTACATAGTGGCTGAACATAACATATATCTTTTTTTTTTTAACTGAGCTAAAACCTAAACTGTAGTTGGAGAAGAGTATAATATCCTTGACAAGATTAAGTATTCTAAAATGTTCTGGACCCATTGTACACTTTCTCGGACTGAAATTAAATACTATTTCTGTCACTTGTTGTTGGGAAATTAAAATGTCATGGTGGAGTTACTGTTTTTCATCCTGTTCACACAAGGTTAGGGTTGTCCCTGTTAAGGCATCTTAAAAGGGGGATGCTGGCTTTTTTTCTTTTTTTAAGGTCAGTGATGATTAGACTACATTTCCTACATGGAAGCATCCTAGAAGCATGTAAAAGAACATATAGAAAACATAACTGGGCTATGACATTCATCGCCAAAGTGGTGTACGGGTAAAGTATTCAGAGTCTTCGTAAGACAACAGATTACACAAACAGCCTTTGATATATCAAAATGGAAAAAAAAACTATAACCCAAATACAGAAGTGGACTTTTTTTTTTTTACAAGTGACAGAACACATGTATGCAAAAGCTGTTAATATACAAAGATTACAGGATGACACCATAACATAAGTCTATAATTTTCTCATCAGTTCATACGAGTCCACAAACTGGAGCTTTTACTAACCTTTAATTTGAAAATTCACCATGGCTTCTCCGTTTTCCTGTGCACACATAAGCGAGCGTGTGTTTGCCTCAAACGTTGGTGATCTCCATCTTGTTGAGTGGGTCCGCCTCGCCGTTGCTGCATGTCTTCTGCTGTCCGTTGGCTCTCTGCTGAACCTCGGGCAGGAAGTGTCTGCCTTCGTTTGATACAAAATGCCCGGAGACAGGCTCCTCCGAGCAGACGGTCACTCGGCTGGTTTCGGTAATGGAGGAGTTGTGGTGGTAGCTGGTGATGGGTGTTTCGCCCCAGCTGGTTTTAACCCAGGCAGACTGAGCCCACTTCCTCTTCAGCGCTGTCTGGGCCTGGGACGTCAACAGAGCTCATGATTAGTCGAGTTCAAAATAGCTTGAGCTTACTGAGAGACAGAGCGCAATTAAGATACAACCACACCAGACGGAAAAGCAAATCATCAACAACCCAGAACTAAGATTTTATGAACAAAAACGAGGAAACGAGCAATGAGCGCATGAGGCATCAGCTGAAAGAGTGGGGAAACCCTTCGTATACCGACAACATTGTCGACAACGTACAAGCCAGTTTTAAGCTCACTATATTTGTGTTAGTCACGCAAAAGACATTTTACAGTATGCAACTTGTGTCAAGCAATGCAGTATTATGTTTGCAGATGTAGTGGACTTGGCTTGGACATAATTCACTCAGGGCTAGTGGGATGGCTGATGACACAGGTGACTGCCCCTTTAAGAGCAGGTATTGTAGCCATAATAAGGATTTGGTGTTGAGTGGTTAAAGGTGTCTGGCTGTCGGTGTCACGGGGCAAAATGTTTGTGTGTGCGGATTTAAACGGCTACACACCTGCGCAGCCAAAGAGAGACGTTGTGTGTGCTGCGCTCATTCCAGCGCTCCTACCCAAAGGCCTTAGCGAACTAACAGTAGCATACTAATGCGTCCCTAATTGTGGCTTGCTAACCTGTTCCGTCGTCATTTAAAAAATAAAATAATATTATATGGAGTGTATTTATCATTTTAGTTATCAACTGCAACCCTGGTAAACACAGGGTGCTAGAACCATCCATTGACATGCTAAAATGTGTTTTTTTTTTAGCTAGCTACAGGCATTTCATTAGCCTATCATGGCGCTGATTATTCTGCCCACCCTTGGGTGTATTTTTTGTATAGTATACAACACAACAGTTTACATTATGTATTCTGGAGTAACAACAAATACAGTCCCAGCAGTTTGAAATACCTGCGATTAAAATATGATAGCTTAAATGTACCTCAGCATTGCAGAAACAGAATATAACCGCCACCATGAGACCCTGGAAAGCAATAAGACATTGATTCAATATTCATACGGGAACAGATTATGCTGTAAATAATAAATGTAAAGTAATCATTGTGTTTTATGTGAAAAGCAGGGACCAAATAAGGGACAGCTTTTTTTTCTTCTGATATTAATACAATAATAGGTCATATTTCCAAATGCAAGAGGCAGAGTAGCACTTTTACTTTAATTCAAGAGCAGAGAGTGGCTAAACCATGCTTTGCAGTATGGTGCAAATGGATGAAATTGCTATTTAGTTTGACGTTGTTGCTTAGTGGCACTTAAAATGGAACTGAATAGCAAATCCTTCATGCTAAAAACCAAGATAACATGTTTTTCCAGAACATGTAAGAAGCTTGGGAATAGAGATGTGGAATTGGTTCTAGGTCACTTTAATTCATCCTCTGTGGTGTAGCCTTTTATGCACTCTCTTCACGTACAGCTTATTGATGACCCATACCTGGAAGTGGGAGAAGATGTTTATGAAGAAGTCATAGATGGACCGGCTGATGCGTCCCTCCGGCCTCCAGGGGAAAAGGATGAACTGGACTCCCAGCAGAGGGATGAGGATGAGGGTGGCTCTCACTGCCTTCATGTAGGCCGTGGACTCGGCGCAGTGGGTCCCTTTCAACTTGGTTATGAGAACCCGGACGATGTTCAGGAGGAATAAAAAGTTCACCTTGATAGGTTGATAATGAAATGAGACAGAGATAGAAATATGTCTTGATTTTACAGATAAAGTCTTTGACTTGGGATGAACTTGAATGGGAGGGACCACCTTTGCATTTGTATCTAAAGAATGGCATTGACTGACCTGAGGGTGGCAATATAACAACACCTTTTAGTCACATGTCCATGGAAGTTAGTCTCCTATAATCTAAAATAAGCTTTTGTTGTCAATTTACCTGCAACAGTTGTGTTCAACCACACAAAGACAAAAATAAACCTCACAGACAAAGAAAAAGGAATTTTGGGACTCACACTGGTCTGGTCTTGCTCAAGACCTGGTTTCGGTTTAGGTGCTATGGACTACAAAACTGACTGCCGCAAGTGTATTTGATTTGACTGTCTTACAACCGTCCAGGTTGGAGCGAGATTAAATCTGTCCATAGCAATCCTGCGGCCGGTAAGGGAAGACGAGAATATATAAATATATACTATTAGTAATTACTCACAAATAGTGCAGCTTGAATGGGCCCATGAATGATATAGAGCAGGTGTGTGTCAGAGCTGATCCAGCATCTGAAACAAACACAAAAAAAACAGCGGGGAAATGTGAAATGTCGTACTCTATTTCAGTGAGATTGTACATGTAAGGTGACATAAATATGGCTGAAGGCCGAAACAAAGCTTTAATAGTTCATCATTAGTGGTGGACTCAGTGAAATAAATCTCGCAAATACCACTTGGAGCAGAGGAAGGTCAGAAGTAGAAGTAGGGGAGAGAGAGAGAGAAACCCTAGCTTGTAGTTATGTTACTGCATACTGCAACATTCCTGGCCTTGATCTGGACTTACACAGAAGAACAGCAAACGCTCTACATCTTACTTGTCGTTGAAGTAGAGCCCGCGAGCCACGGCATACGTGATGGCAGGAACAAAGGGAAAACCTTCAGGCAGAGGGAGAAACAGAAATATCAGACCGACGTCCTGCATCTCTACAGGGAAGTCCGCGGTTGCACCACACTGTTTAAACGTCATGTGAAAGGTAATACAGCACTTTCATGTGTCGAGAAGACACAAGCTATTGCATTGTTTTGTTTCGTAGAATTTGTTTTAGTGAACAGCGAACATTTTTTGACCATCGTTCAAGAAATAGTTAGTCATTTTGGGAAATATTTGTAGACGCATTTTCTTGCCTGAAATTCGAAAAGAAGATCGGCCTGTTTCGGCACGAAGCCGTAGCCACGAGATGGTTAGCTTAACTTAGCATAAAGACAAAGCCAGCCTGGCTCTGTGTGAATGAAACAATTTGCGGTTGTCCAGGGGGTTGTGCATTGTTTCTTTTGCACACCATTTTTTTGTGGGAATGAAACAAACGGGCAGAAACAAACCAGCTGTCGGCCGCAGCTTCACGTTGGTCGCACAGACCATGCGGTAATCTTGATTTTCTCATCTTACGCAGGAAGTGAAATACGCATTCTTACCCCAAAATATGGAACTGTTTTCTTTAAGTTTGTAATCCCAACTAACGTACTCAACTCAAGTTGCATTATACATATTCAGTCAAAGGGTCACGTGTGTACAATTTGGTGGCATCGAGTGGTGAAGTTGCAGAATGCGACCAACTGAAACTTCTACCGCACGGCAAGTGTGTAGGGAGAAGTACAGTAGCTGACATGAAAAACGTGAATGGGTTTGTACGTTCTGGGCTACTGTAGAAACATGGCGGTGCAACATGAAGAGGACCTGCTCCCTGTGTAGATACAAACACTTCACCCTAAGCTAACGAAAACATGGTATACTCTGGTGATTATACACTGAAGAAAACACGCTTGATCATATTTCCATTTCTGCCCTTCCATTACCACTGAATGACACTGGCCCTTGAAAAGAAAGCTGAAGTCAGAAAGCTTTCAGCTCCTGTGCCAACAACAGCAAGTTCAAAGTAAAGGTGAGACAGAGGACATGCTCGTTACACGCTATACCTCACGGATATAAAAAGACGTGAGCCTGAGGGAGAGACATAAAAGAATGCATTACTAATACATAAGAGCTGGATGCCTGCATGAGAGCTGAAATAAAAAGGCCACTTATCTGAGCGCAGGCCCATCCAGCCTTCGAGGTTACATTCATGTATTGAATTATGATGGAAATATGATGGTTTTTTTTCAAAGTGCTACAGAAGAATTCACGGCTAATTTCTCTAGAAGCGAATTTCAGATGCTCTCATTATATTCAGGCGAGTAAATGCATGTTTTGGCACTTGAATTGGGAAGATTGTTCACCTTGAAAGTGTCTGTTGTAGTAGTGAATAGTGGGAGTGTTGCTCGTCAGGTATTATGAGGTCCCAGTATTTGCATCTTGTTCGTGATTATGGCCATAAGCACCTACAAAATGCAACATATTGCTTTCATGCGACTCCTCCAAATATGTCTTGCACATCCTCATGCAGTGTGACGCTTAAATGCTGTCTCTGAGACCTTGTTTGAATCTTACAGGTGTGTGTGTGTATATATATATATATATATATATATATATATATATATATATATATATATATATATATATATACATACACACATAGTACAGTAAATACAGTGTAGTTCTTGTTTCATATGGTTACAATTCACGAGATAAAAAGCACTGGAACCCCAAAAAGACAATAGTTTGGAAGAACTCCAGTGACTCACCCCATCCCACGATGTAGTACCAGAAGAGCTGCTGTTCCCCGACAAAGACGGCCACAATGATGAGCGTGTGGAGGTAGATGCCCTCACATAGCATCCAGAAGTAGTTGGAGGTGGCCGTGTACTGAACCAGCACGGCCAGGACCTTACAGCTCACCTGGCGGGACAGGAAGCCAGCCCACAGATGTAAGTGACGCACTAAGATTCGGACTACAACGCCTTAAGAGCACGGCGTGAAATTAAGTGTGGGGACCGAAATCCATGAGTGTAACGGTGAAAGAGACGTTCGGGGACTCACAGGGTTGCTGGCGTTTATGGCTTGGTTGTTGGCCACAGTGAGCGAGAGCCACATTATCGTGACGATGGAGTTCAAGATGAAGGAGAGAAACATGTTCTTGTGGAGGGAGATTCTCTGGCAGCTGAGACTCCTGACAGAGAGAGGGAAGGGCATTGCATTGTAACAAAGCATTTTCTTCTCCACGATTTAAGCTCCTTACCTTTTCTGCACAGTTCCATTCGTTAGATTTACATTAAAGGCGTGCCTGTCAACATACGGGCAGTGGATTGTAAGCCAACGCACACAAACTGGACATTGAAACAGCAAAAGAAAAATTATGAGAGGTATTGTGTCAGACGAGACACGAGGGAAGTCCTGACTCACTTGAAGTAGGAGAAGATGATCAGGCAGATGATGAGGGAGACGATGGACAGGCCATGACCCACCATGGCCAGGTAGTAGAGACTGATGGCGAACTGCGTGGAGGAAAAGTCGTTTGTACGTGATATATACACATGAAATTCACTGGCTAGAAATGACTTTATTCTTTGAACCAAAGGAAAAACCCCTGTAGAGAGAACGTGAGCCTTTTGGGGGAGAGTCGGAAAAGAAAATGTTTCCTGAATGAACACAATGTGAAGGCAAATTACAGAGATTCATGGAGGGCGATCTTTACAAAGACTGGTCTGAGAAAAAGAAAGAAAAGCCTGCAGGCAGGGCCGTGAGCTCCAGCATCTACCAAGTGGAACAAATCCTAAATGACTCGCACGTTGAAGCCAGAAGACTCGTAGTCTCCAGTTCAGAACACACAAGTCAGCGAACTCAAGAGTGCAGGTCGCCCTCGGCGTTGTTGTGCTCAGCTGTCCAAGCGGGAAATAACTTCTGACTATCAGATGTCAACGTCTGTCATAAACCTTCCTGGTGTTGTTTCCTGTAGTGTGATCAGATTACATTTACCACACCGTGTCGAAAAAAACAAAAAAACATAGCTGTAATGTGGCATTTCGGCCTCTCACAGTTCCCTCTATAGGGTTTCAAGACAAACAATGTTGTAAAAGTAGTCCAGGAACAAATTGTGCTGTGCTTAAGTGCATGGGAAACTTCTAAGGTGATAAAAAAAGACAAGATAAAAATGAATCAGTATCATCAATGTTTGTATAAACTCTCTTTTCTTTCTTTAAAAATTCAATTGTGCACTCAAAGGTTTGCCGAGAGATCAATCATAATTCTGAATACCCTTTTAGATTTTTTCTTCGTAGTTGAGCATTTTGTATCTTGTTTTGAAAGTACTTTCTGTCGCCTAATTTGGTGAAACATTTTGAGCCGTTCTGGACACCGTTAGGCGACCTGCCCTGCGCTCACACGCCGTGTGTTTCACCTCGAGCTTGTCTTTGGTGTAGGCCTGACACTGGGTGTAGTTACTCCAGACTCTGTTGCTCTCTGGGTGGTGGAACCACTGGCCCCCAGGATTACACACCTTGGTCACCTTCTCTGTTGAAAAAAATTCACGCAGACGGTATCGTGGTTCACGGTTTGATTGAGGAGCCAAATAAACAATTGAAAAGCTGACAATTTCATGACATTTTTTTTGCAAATAAAAAGAATAAGTTGTCATAACACTGTAGGTAGACAAACACGAATTAAACCAAACCGTCAAAAAAAAAAGTCAAAATACACATCATTTAAGCACAAGCACATTTAAGCTGTGCTTGCATATGTGCCCGTGCCTTAACGCCTCACCGCCAGGGTCAAAGTCGAAAAAGTATTCCGGGCACATCTGCATGACGGTCCCTGGAGCTGTATCCCCCCAGCACAGCCAGCCATCCCACGTACGGTTGCAGAAAGTACCTGTTGAGGACATGACATCCCAACTAGACATTAGACACGCGTGTGTATGCACCAGCATTTGAAATAGGACTTGAATACAACACCGCGTGGCGGTTAATGAGGAGGATGACCGACTCCCAGCCCGAGTTTCAAAGGGAGATGCCCAATGCTTCCAGAAGACCGTCTCAGCTGTAGATACTTTGTTTATTGAACGGTGTCTCCATCACTGGTGCTGAATGCCAACACCATGAATACCTTTGCAATTTTTTTGTCGAAGTTTCTGTAGGTGGAGCTGTTTGTCTGTTCAGCCATAGAGGCAACAGTATCCCCACTCAGCTCATGCTAACCATCCAGTTCTTCTCCTTTTAAAAAAAAATAATACATCAAATAAGGAATAATGAGAGGCACCACTTGTATGGAAGAGGACTCCTGCAGGGACAAATTCAGTTTCAGCCACTGCATGTTGGCAACACCAAAAGAAAATGTATCAAGGTCAAGGTAAAAACTATTATATATGCACAAAACAGTCCTAAAAAAGAATACACAAATACTGTACAAAGATCAAAGATACAATATGCAGTAACTCCCCTTCCGTCTCACAGGGCGAGCGTTTCCAAACATCCGACACGCTCGAACACACTAGCATATAGGCTACATCGACTCCACTGAGCAGCCGACAGCTGAGCACGCGCTGCAACCTGTCACGGTCTCGGTTGTGCCGCAAACAGAACCAAATAACCATAGAGCCAAAGAGCAGGATGCTCTGTATGGGAGAGTGCTGTGAAACAAGGCTGCTCTTTTATTCTAAACGAGGGGATTTGGGATTCAATTGCTTTTTGAGCAACATGTCCATCCAGACTGAATTCCAGCTCGTCTCAGTACACCTTCAAGAACGATATTGGGCAAAGATTTAACTGCAGAAGTAAGTTAATTATCACTTCAACACGTGAACTACACCAGCTGTGTAATGAGGCCGCGCCGTCAGCGGCACGCGTGTCAACGGGGGAATCATGAAGGCATTTGTTCTCTATTCAACATGAACGGCCTAGTTGCCCTGAAATAAACCTCTGACCTCAGCGGGCCCGCACAAAGCTCGTCAACAATGGACGGAAACCTGTCGGTACCAGGTTGTGCCGCTGCATGCTGGGAAAGGTACCACGAAATAACATTTCAAACCGTGAACTCCTAATCGGGGGCACAAGAGACAAAGGACAAGCTTCCTTTCTTTCAGACTCACTTCCTCTCTGTTTTTCTCTCTCTCTCTTCTAGTGTCCACACATTGGAAACTATTGACAGCAGTTACCTGAATCTACACGTTTGTTAGTAAAAGATGCAACTTTAAATAAATGTGTGTGAGCGCACGCGTCAGTACACGTTTTAAATGAATCAATTGCAATTCATCTTGATGGGGACATCACTGTGCCACTAGAAGGGAAATCGGGATCACCAAAGTCAGTAGGATCCGTCCTCTGGGGACCACGAATGTCTGTCTAACATGAAAAGGGCAATCCATCCAGAAGTTATTGAGATATTTGGATATCTGATTTTGGTCTGGAACCCGTGAGGTTAATGGCAAGGCTACCGAAGCACAATGAAAACCCGTTAGTTAAAAAAATATATCCTCTCATTAAATGTTGTCCTCATGCTCATACTCTACTTGTACTGATGTAAGTGATTAAATTTGCAGAGAGAGGGATTTCGTTAAAAGTGTGTCAGCCTGCCGTTCGCCAGAAGTAAAATGTGGTACCATTGAGGAGACTTAACCTCCAGCACGACAGCTGTTAAAGGACATCGAGACAGACTTCTCACCATCCGGGCGCGGCGGATCGTTGATCATCTTCAGGTAGCACTCGAACTGAGCCGCCAGGATCTGGTGTTCGGACTTCCGCGGTACGTTGGATATGTCGCTAAAGTTCTCCTGCTGCTCGTCCAGTGCCTCACACCGGGACACCTGGGTAAAAAAAAAAAAAAAATCACATTTTCAAGTTGTGATGGGAAAATGAAAAGAAAGACTGAGGTTTAACCGGGAGCCGAGCAAAGGGGCTGTGAGAAACACATGAGGCCGGTAAATACCTGGATATGGGTGAACATGCATGGCTTAAAAGATGAAGTAACACTGTGTGAAAACCTGCTTGGTGTATGCATTTAAATGCATCGACACATTATGCTGATACGCACACATGACCGCACTCACCTTTGTGCCCAACGCCAGTGCCACTATCAGTGAGAGTGTCAGGGTCTTCCACATGTTTCTGAAAGGGAAACGAGAACCAGGACGTGTTATTTGTTATTTATTTGAACTGTGGTTCTTCAAGGGTTCTACATTATGCAGCATTAACAAAATGAGACAAGGCACAACACTTCTGCACAGCGGGACTTTGAGCAAATTGCTAACCTCAGGATGCAAATAGTAAAAACATGCTGAGTTTGAGTCTCATTCTAGCACATGTATTTTAATTACACGTGTAAAAATCCATAAATCGAATGGCAGCTTTTTGGACTCAGAGTCCCTAAAATATTGTGATTTCAATTCAAATCTTTTGTGCTTACATATATTTATTCATGGTGTGCATGTGTGTGTGTGTGTGTGTGTGTATTTTCTCATCTATCAAGACAGGAAGTTCATGCTCCGCATTCAAGGTCAGAGAAAACAGATGTGTGTGTATTACTATATTTTGAGGTGAATAAGGCAGCACGTTTCCCCTTCCCTTCTCTCTAATGAGCCAAACAAGGGTGAAACGAGTACTAAGCATGAGAAGTCCTAAGAGAAGAGAGAGGGGGATTCTGAAAACAATACATGATACATGAAGTGTCTCTTTGTGAACACGTCAGGCTTTCTCTATGTACGAGGGAGGAAACTGGCTCCACTTCAAGGCCAGCACGACAGCACATAATAACTTCAGCTTCGTCCTTTCATGTCGTCGTGAACGCAGTGCAAAGGCTGGAATGCATAATTGTGCCGCGTGCGGCCGGCTGTTTCCAAAGGACGAGCACGACTCTGAAAAGGTGAATTTGTCTCCACGGCAGTAATTATGTGAACCTCGGTCATCTTTCTCTCTGCACATAATCAGGTCTACGTTGTGCCGATGACATGTTCATGTCATGATTGTAGTTTTCTGTTCCCTGTTTTTATTTGTAGTCTTGTGTCCTCTGTGCCTCTGCACTTCCTGCCCTGGTGATTGTCTGTCTGCCGGGTTCCTGATTGTGTATTCCCTGCACCTGTGCAGCCTCGTTGTTTCCACCTGTGTCTCGTTACCTCCCTCTTGTATTTGAACCCTGTTTGTCTCCTGTCCCCTTGTTGGCTCGTACTGCGTACTGCGTACTGCGTACTGCGTACTGCGTACTGCGTACTGCGTACTGCGTACTGCGTACTGCGTACTGCGTACTGCGTACTGCGTACTGCGTACTGCGTGCCCGGCTACCTCCGTGGTCCTGTCCCAATTCCTGCTTTTTGTTTTGTTCTGTTGAAATCTGGTTTGTTTTTTAGAATCCTTTCCTCGTTTCTGTTGGCATTAATATGCAATCCAAACAACAATCTTCATAGATATAAGAGCAGAAGTTTAGTTTTTAAAGAGAACACCAAAACATATCTACTGAATTACAGCCAAATAGATACACAAATATACATATTGAGAATTGTTACCAAAAAAAAGGGATTTATGGGTTTGAATATTTTAAGTGGTCGACAATGTCAGTCTTGCAGGACAAAATGTTTTAGTGCAATAACTGTGGCCAGATATTTAAATGTGATATTGGCAACATAACGTTTCAAGAAATGACGCACCCGTTTGTGTCATGAGCGGTAACACGCTCATGACAGAAGGCTCCTTTTTCAGAGTAGATGAACAAAAACATTTAGACAGCTCAGAGTAGATGGAAAAAGCATGCGTCAGGCGTGTGAGGGTTTCGGGAACCAGCGCTTTGAATAGTACAACAGTAATCATACATTCTTTATATTGTCTACTCGCTCACATAGTGCAAGAGGTGTGTCTGAGGAGGGAAAAGACAGCTCTCGCGTTTTAAAAATGTATGTCTAAGTGATCATTCAAAGCACAATTCAATACATTCTCAGTGATTTTTTTGCGTCCCGGCTCATATCCATAAGGAGTGACGTGCAAAGGTTGTACAGAAACGAGCACAAAGGCGATCATGAAAACATCTAAAAAACTAAAAACTAAATCTAATATTGTATTTTTAATGGCCAGCTGAAAGCCATCCATTTGGTTGAAAAAGAGATCTGATACTCTTGAAATCTATGTGAAAATGACTACTTCTGACTGGATTAATTACCTCAGTAAACATTGTAAATATAAGTTTATGGTCTCAATTTCTAGACTATGAACTCTTTTCAATACACAATAATTTATACTTTAATACAGCATGATGTTTAGTAAATAATGGTCCATTTAAGAGTAAAATAGACGATAAAGCAGGGTATGCTATGAAAAGTTTAATACAATATTTTGGTTTCCCAAAAATGTTGTGGGTACATCTGGTCGCAAAAAAACAAGATTATCTCGGCCAAAAACGAATATGGCGACGACCAAAATACTGGCTTCAAACCATAATCCACAACCGATTGGGTCACGTCCCAATGGAGACGTCCTCTTCTTATATAAAGACAAGCATTTGCAATACTTTTTGAACAGGTTAGATCAGGTACTGCTTTTTGCTGTCTTACCAAGACAAGTATTTCATGTCTCTGTCAAAGTGCTGTAGCTTTGGATGTGCTTCGTCTAAGGTTAGCTTAGCAGGTGCTATTTGGTGTGTTTCTGTTATCTTTGGACTGAGCCAGAACAGCTGTTTCCTCCCATTTCCAGTCTTTGTGTGCAAAGCTAATTGGCTGCTGGCTGAATTTCATATTTAAAGGCCACACATGAGAGGGGTATCCCATCTCCCCATCTAACTCTGCCAAAAAGAAAATGGCTAAATGTCGACCAAAATGGCAATCTGTTTCTTTAACACTGTTTGGTGATGCAGCTTCATCCACCAACAGTTTGAGTGTCAAGTTGCAGTTACTCTGGTAGATGTGATACATTATTGAATGCCCTTTGACATGAAAAAAACTTTTTAATGTCTACCACAAGTAGACATTACAGATTTTGCCTCTGTCTCTCCTGCTTTCTGTTCGTCTCTTGCACACACAAAGCAAACAATGCTCTTAATTCATACTTCCTGTACGACTTTGTCTGCAGGGCAGTTTGTAATGTCCGTCATCTGAACTGTCTGCGACAACAAGCCACACCAGCACATGAATCCTTCTCAAGGCTGATCTTTAAATCGTTTACTTCAACATTTTGGCACATAAAAACACATGAATCAGAGGAATGCAAGCAGAAAATAGGCGATTGGGGATGGACCCAAACAGACCTGGCACAAAACACCAAACCTAACTGAAGACAAATCGATGAAGAAAAGAGGAATTCATAGGGAATGAATAGTAACTGAGTAATGGTGGGAGCATGTGAGCAAGACCACAGGTGACTACAGGGCCAACGAGAGACAGGTGACACTAATGAGGACGGTGCAGACAATCACAAAGGTCAATAAAATATTAATAATGAATGCATGTCTTTCTGATATTTACCTAGTGGCCAATAGCAATGTGTTGTTCCCCATCCAGACATCGAAGGGAAAAGACACACACACACACACACACACACAGGAATGCAGCACAGTACAAGCGAAACGCTCACTTCCTCTGTCCAGGGTCATCGCCTCTGATCAGCACCGGAAGGGATCGAGAGCATCAGACGTAGATGAAATACTAAGTAATCCAAATCAAAACGAGCACGCCGACACTATAAACTGAGGAATTTGTACCGTCTAGATAAACTACTTCGTGTTCAGACATTCTCCCCGTGGGAGGACATGAGGAGAAGAGGAGTTTAAACTTGGGTCAAACAAACACACACACACACACACCACTACCCTACCACTCTATTGTTCGTTTTCTCTCGTGTTATCTCTCGTCGTCCTCTCCCTTTGCTGTTCTCGGACAGTCAGTCCCTCTCCCCTCTGTCTTTTCTCTCCTACACGGTCGCCTGTCAGCGTTTATCTCTGTCGCTCTGTCTCACGTTTGTCTTTGTGGTCCCCCCCGCACCTCACCCCAACCCGACTTTGCTCAGCCTCTTATGGCTTTCATTTCCTCTCATGTCCTGTTGGTCAGCTCGATAAGGATATTAAGCTCAATCAACGTACGTTCATAAGTCTTGCATTTATGACAGAAGTTGTGTCAGACCTTTCGTTGCTCCCCAGATTCATTGAGGCAATAGTTGAGATGAAAACTTTTCCACTCTCCATCGTGAGTCAAACAATATTGTTAAAAAGCTAAATTGGTGGAGTACTCTTTTACAAACGATCTAAAAGTAAATCACTCAGAATCGCCGGTGTCTCTGTTGGTGGATACGTCTCCCGATGTCACCGCATTCCTGTGAAGGAGCCGTAATTTCTTTCTCCACTGTAATGTTTAGACGAGTCATTGCCGAACTGGAATGCTTGTCTGGTAACAGCAGCGGAAAGAACCCTGAGCCACAAGTACACCGTTTTTGGGGAAACTTCCACTCATAACATCGCATCAGAGGACAGCAGCTCAAAAAGAAAACTGCCAGCTTTCCAAAATCCACATCAGACCCCACAATGCCATCAATCTGCTGTCAAAGCTGGAACCAAGGGACTCAGGACCAAGCTATGTTTCTAATGAATGCGTCTTTTGTCTGCAGATATTACGCACCGGGCAACAAGAACACAACAATCCCAACGATGAAACAGCCCTATTCCTTTTTAGGAAGTACTCTAATTGCTACCCAGAGATGTCCCAACATTCAAACCGCTTCCTGTGACTATAGTGTAGCAGGTTACTACTATGTCACAAGGATTTAAGACAAAAAGGGGGAACTGCTGACCAAAATAATACAAAATTGTAATATCTATTTCATGTAAGATGAGGTTTTGATCGAATCAAGGGAGGATACCGGACACAAATGATAAAAAAGCACATTCATAATGTGCCTGAGCTTCAGGATCCTTTCTTTTCCAGAGGCATTCCAAGGAAGAGAAACCTCCCTTGAGGAAATTAAATGTACATTTCCTGAGCCGACAGTCAATAAAATGTCTCACAACAATAAGAAAAGTCAATGTTAACGATATTATGATAGAGCTTAGTCGTTAAACTCTCCTTTTTTTTGCGAAAACAAATGTATTTCTTCGTATTTGTTGACAAGCCCGAGGTTGAAAATAAAGAAACAGGGGTGGGAGGATAATAACCTTCATTTAGAAAAAGCTTTCTTTTGTTTCATATTTTATCCATCAAGTTACTTCCTGATGAACTGCTATAATTTTTTTGTACACACAATAAATCATTTACATCCTATGTTTCTCAGAATCCCTTTGGCAAACATGGAAGTAGTGGTAATTTTAGAAGCATACGTGCTTTTGAACTCCTCCTCCTCTGCAGTGGATTTCTTCTGGCATGATAATAAATCTTTACACAGAATAAATGAGTGCCTTTAAAATCCGACGTGCTGACACAAAAACCTGTTGAAACATCTTCGATCAAACCCCCTTGTAGATGCTAAAAATATCTAATGTTTCTATGTCTTAGTATCCACTACAACGGGAAGAAAACTCCATAAGGACTCTCAGTGTGCTTTTGTCACTCCACATCCTCCAACCTCCCTGTGAGAGTCATCCCGCTCTCATGAGATCACGGGATGATTGGAAACCCAAACATTGCTGTTTTGTTACACCAGATTTAGCTCCATTGGCCATTGCACCCAGTGAGACGGGTCGCGGATGCTGCTGACGTTAGTCCCGACCCCAGAGGTCATCATTGCCCGAGATACTTTTTCTCATTCGATATCAGCTGCGGGGACGTGCACATTTGACTAAAAAATGCTGTAATTGGAAGTTAATTTGGGAAATTACAGACACGCTGCTAGAACAGATGCTTTGAGGAACACAGAACCAAAGGATGAGAATGAAAACAACCTGCGAGCCTTGAGAGCAACAACTTCTACTGTGAACAACAACGAGAGAAAAAAGATCATTGTAGCAAGCTCGAAATTGAAAACAACCCAAATGTCCACGATTTGAATTGACGATGAATCAATTCTTAAAATTAATACATTTGATTTGTATATCATGCCTACCATCCACTAAGCTCTTTAAATTACAATGTATACTATCAGCGAAATGTTCTTAAAGTATCAAAAGTACACAATCTGGTTCTGCAAAACAAAGTGCCGCTTTTATATTCTTCTATATGTGGTTCCCGACGACGGGGGCCAGACCCCTAAAAAGGGTCACAAGATAAATCTGAAGGGGTCGTAAGATGATTAATGAGGTGGCAAAGAAGTCAAAAACATACTCCTGTCACAAAGCTGTGCCGTGGACTTTGGAGTGAATCTTTACCTTTTTGTGTACTATGGAACAATTCTACCTCTCTGGTCCTGAAACTGTTATTTAACTCGTCTGAAAACACAAACACCCTTTAATGTGAGTACTACGACTCTTCTTCATGATAAGGGGCCCCCGACTAGACACTGATTCCTTGTACAGGTCACAGGCCAAAATATGTTGTGAACCACTGGGCTAATCTTTACCAATCAATGCTCTTTCATGAAGGTATCACATGTTTTTTAATGTAACATTTTTATTTGAAACCTTTTGTCAGTCTCGACTATTTTGGTGTGACTTGACTATTTTAGAGATATCGTCTGGAGCCTTCTCTCCAATATAATGAGCGCTACATGGCACTCGACTTGTGGAGCCCATTTAAAAAAACTCAACAGCAACGTCTCGTTCCAGAAATCCTGCCCAGGTTTCACCAGATAATAATCCACAGACCTGGTTGTTAGCAGTTTCACGGAGGATCTATTTTCTGACAACCACAGCTCCGCTCATGAAACTTCCCACAACACACTCTGTGAAATATATCGATGTATTTTTTTGGGGTGCTTGGAGCAACACAAGCCGAGTGCCTTCTAGCCCAATTATTTGGGAGGGGAGGCAGACGTCTCTATGACCCGACGTCTCCAACAATCCAGACTGATAAATAGCACCACAGGGTATGTTCAGTACTTGTTTTCCACCACGAGGAATTCATCTCTCACACCATCTATAACAGCGGTTACCGCTCACTTCCGTTTTCTCGCTGTTCTCAAACACATTCAGCAGCTCTGCTTCTTCTCGTCTGCCGAAGGAGTTACTTAAAGGTCCAGGGCTGACGGGTTCAGGGCTGAATTCACCCTCCCGGCTTCCTCGAGTTTCCTCTAATAAATAAGCTGCTGTCGAACAGTCGGAGGGTTACTCTCCAGGGAGTAAACGATTGTGTGTGTGCCAGGGGAGGTGGAGGAAGGATGAAGGTTGAGGAGGATCTGCCTCCAACAGCCCAACAGGTTAAAAATAGGCCATTGTTACACGTACACAAAGGGGCATGGAGGGGACTTTGGTATGGACTCAGACAACCCAACGTTCGCTATTTCAGAATGATGTCCGAAATCTTGTTTCTGAAGCAGAGCTACAATTCATGATGATTTGTCACTGATTATATCCACAAGGAGATAATGTATTATTTCACCGTCATGTTGTTAAGGGCCGCAAGTGACCAAGCCCTGCGTCAAGTTGGACTCTTGTTTTCGCCTTTTTGGAGGCAGTCTCCCAGTTGAGGATTAACGAGGCGTATCTATCTGGACCATAAGTTGATCTGCATATTTTCCATATTCAATGTAACGTCCCTCGTACCGTTCTGGATCTGCTTTCCACGACGAACAAGCGCAAAGTCCATTGTTTCAACAGCGGAACATGGGCCCTTAACCCCGTCTGGTGCTGCTTCCCTCCTTCCCCCTTCCCCTACCCCCCACCCACACCGACAAGCACCCGGATATACAGCATGAAACGGAGCTGTACGCGTATGAGTGATTACGGACTTGGTGATTTTCCCATAGCTTGGACCCAAATATAGCTCCTGCAACTTGGAGTGATGCCATGCGGTGGGGGGGGGGCTACAAAAGCAGCATGGGGCCCATGTAGAAGAGAGGGATCGCTCCCTCGACACAATGAGCGGACCGTGATACACGAGCAAAAGCTCTCCCACCAGACAGCTAACTACTGTTGCCTGTGGGCCATGAAGAGAGAAGAGGGCCCAAGATGCAGCAGTCCCCCCCCACCTCCCTCTCCCTCTCCACACACACACACACACACACACATCTGCCAGTGTGGGAGCCAGCACACGCTGACAGTTCTCACATACGGTCAGCATGACATTCATCACCAAAGCATCTACGCTAATTATTAGCGCCCACGTCTAGATTTTCTGCAGCTTTATTGTAAATTTGCCACAAAAATAAACACAAAATAAATAGAGAGAGTTGATCATGTTTACAGGCACTCAAGCGTGCAATGATTCCTATCATTTCAATTGTGCAAAATCTTTGACACCGTAGCTAAAACCCCCCTGCAATTCATTTGTGTGCAACCCTGGAGTTGCAACCCTTAACACCCCCCAAATCTAAAATAAGCACAGGTTTTTTTCAGGTACTTGGATGGGGGAGGGGGGAACTTGTTGGCTTGTTTGTGTTATGAAAAGGCGGAGGGGTGGGGGTTGGGGACCGAAGTAGCTGCCAAAACACTTATTAATACACTGTTAGCTGCCTGGCAAGAGCAGGCTGTTCCAGTCGAGAACCCACCGGGGGCTCGGGGTAGGGGGTAAAAGTTTCCCACGAACGGACACGAGGGTCAGACCGTGTGGGTCCAGGAATTCGGTCATAAGTTAAGCGAGAAGCCGGTCTGGGATCGGAGTCCTGGGACGTGGGGACTACAACTCTGCCATACTATATAGGCAGAGGAGGGGCTGGGGTTAACAGGCTGTTCCTGAAGATGCTACAACGAAATGGAACCAAGTCCAGACTAAAACACACACAGAGCAAACCTGGAAAGAAAAGCTGCCTCAGCAAATTTCGCAGAGGCAAGAGCGAGGCAGAGGAAGGTATTATAATACCTATAATACCAGTGAGCGCCACATTATTACAGAGCGTGTAAAGAGTATAAATACATATATATGTAATAGGTTTATCATATATATATGTATTTATATATATATATATATATATATATATATATATATATATATATATATATGTGTGTGTATGTATGAGTGTGTGTGTGTGTGTGTGTGTGTGTGTGTGTGTGTGTGTGTCTGTGTGTGTGTATATCTATATAGATAGATATGTACTTTATTAATCCCCAAGGGGAATATTTTTGTCAAAGTAGCATTCCACATTTACAGACATCAACATCAATGGAATAAACTAAACACACAAAATAAGTAATAAAATAAAATAAGAGCAGGGATAACAGATATATACAAAATAAAAATAGAATATATATATATATATATATATATATATATATATATATATATATATAAAACCCAGGAGAAAATAACAAAGTACTTGTCGCCCTGCGTTGAGCCAGTCACCCAAAAACTCCTCTGTTGTTTATTTTTAGATTTGAGATGTACTGCAACTCAGGTGACACAATACTCAGATGTGAGTCCTGCTTTTAAAAACTAAAGCTAGTGTATTAGAAAAGATGACAGGAAATCACCCATCTTTACCGTCACTTCAGCCCCCCTCCGCCCTGCATGCTGACCACTCTTCAGCCATCTGCTGTGTTTCAAATTAGTGGCGACAATCACAGGGAAACTCTATTCAACTCTATTTTATTTCTATTCATATACTTAGAATTGCAACTGTAGAGGCAGGCAACAAGCCAACTCAGGGCGTGACCTTGCCTCAACCTGCATTCATCCTCAATGATACGCTTTACGACCCTGTGCAGGAATAATAGTTGAGAAATAAATAAATAAAACACACATAGTTATACTCCTTTTTTTTAGATTAAAAGAACTTTCAGTCGTGTGCATGGCAGTCAATGGTCACTTTATGGTGACCTTAATATGGTGTGTGATAATTAACAGTGTTCCAATAGTCTTCTTATGGTAACTTATACTTCACAGTCCTTTTAAAGACTTTCCTTCAGAAACAGCATTAAGAGAATTATACAAATAATGTTTTATACAAGTGTAAATGTGTTGTTATAGCCCCGTTATTATTGTTTGACTGTCGCACAGCCACAACTCTATCTCTCTCTCATCCGGATTTATGGACACATTTCACGCCACCACGTTTAAGTGAAATCTCAGGAAAAGAAAAAAACCTGCAATAAATGACAAAAAAAAGTGTTGTTGTTTTTATAAAGAGGTGCAAAAAAAGAAGCGCTTACCTTTTCTTTGAGAGGCCCGTCAAACTGTCGTTTCCTCTAAATGTCCCCATGCTCGCATGCTCCGATCAGAGAGGGCTCTCATGCTGACCATCGGACAACACTGACCAACCTCGACTGCTCAGCCCGCAGCAGTCGAGCCGGGCACAGTGGGAATTGCACATATTTTCCGGTAGTTACTTTCAAAGTAAAACTTGCCAAATGAAGCAGCAACTTTAAAAGTATTAAGCTGATGGCACTTTACGTGTTTATTCAGCACATATATTCAGCTTTTGAAGTACAGTTGGAGTAGTCAATAGAAAAATATGTTCTACTTTAGTCAGATCACACGTATGACACTGCAGATGCATTATTAACAAATAGACATATATTAGACTGTCCATTTCAAAGTATTCACAATCATGGCTGAAGATAAGAGATACTAGTATTTGTGATTTCATTAAATGATAATGTAACGTGAAATGTAGATGCTATATTTTATTTCCGAAGTACTACGATCAAAGCTTTTATTTTGACGTAGAGGAGGAACTTCCGGTAACAAGCTCGCTCGTCTCTCCGTTAGTCTGACTGAGACATGCTTCTGTAATATTTTGACAGATGAGGCTCAGTGGTCGTTTTTAAAATCCAGCTGGAACAGACACCATAATAACAAGAGGGCTCGAGACATTACACGTGTATGTGTGCTGGATTTGTTTTAGTTAACGAAAAGTCCAAATCACAGTATTTTAGTTTACAGAGTAAAGTAAGGACGTAAGAACATAACATATGATCAATAATACGAATACCAATACTTTTAATAATAAGAAAAACAACAACAATAATAATAACAACAAAAAGAATAAGAGGAACAATACATATATTTCTAATTCGAAGAATACGAACATGAACAAGCAGCTCGTACTAGACACCAAAAAGCAAAGCAACGTGATATCGCTTCCTGAGATTAATTCCAGCAAAACGCTGCTGTTTTCAATTAAATGTGACGTAACCTTACATTTTTGTAGGTTATAAATCAAGATTTCTTTTTAAATCATGATTAGATAATTTAGCAAACCAGCAATCTCGTACTGCGGTTCTGTCTAAATTATGATTTAATTATGAATCATTTGCATTATGAATCATTTTGCTGTAAAGTACAACAATGCCATCTACTGTTAGTAGTCGGTGGCAGCTGGACCGCAGTATCCAACAATACAATAAATAGAAACATTTAAAAACAGGAGAGAATATCAGGAATGTATAATTGTATTCACATTAGCCAGTGTTATAGCAAGTTGAATACACAACCATGTAACGTAAAAGGGGTCTGGTACAGGCGTATCTGAGTCCACACTGCCCTTACGCGCCGCCAAGAAGTACAATATAGCAACACATATATTTTGGTTTTAGTCCGATTCAGACGCTGATTCCTCTTTGTATTCCCTTCAATTAATGACTACAACGAAAAGTGCGTCCACGGCACTTGAGTAAAAATCCGTCAAAATTAAATGACGTTAAATCCCTTTGACGTAAAACCCATTCAGATTTTTAGGATACTTGCAACAGGGAGGCCGAATGCGTCATCCTGTTTACTGGCCGTCCATTGGTTCACTCTGTCCCAACTCTGGTCCAATCACAACGCACAGGGGAGGAGGGGGCAGGAGCGTGCGCCCCACCTTGTTTCGATCACGTGACGTGAGTTTACGAAGATGGTGGAAGTTTATTCCTCCTCGAAGTGGAGCACCGACTGAAACCTAAACATCCCGCAGCACCGAGGGCTCGGAGTTCACCGCGGCGCTTCCAGTTTTTTTTTTTTATAACCGTCTCTCGGATTCGGGTAAGTAGTTACCAAACGACTACATATCTATCCGGCGGTACTTGGTTGTTTGTTTCTTTTCTCCCCCATAGCCGTTAGACTTGGTGATTTCCAGCCAGCCATGACGATGACACGAGCTAGTAGGCTAGCATTAGCCAGGCTGGGACGGCAGCGGGCTGTCAAAGCTGGCGACCGGCTGACATTCAACATGTTCTCGACGTGACTCCCGGGACCGCGCCGCCGCACGCGCATAGGCGCTGTTTTAGTGCCAGTGCGGGGTGAAGCTAACCCGGACACACTGTTCCCCACTGTGCGGCTAACCGAGTTAGCGTTAGCTTGGTGTCCATTCTCGAGTTGGGTTGTTTTAACGTTATGTAAGTTGTGCCGACGTTCGTTGGATTAGCATGCGAAAGAAACCACGCACACGTTAATGATTACGACGTTGCAGTTGTTGTCAGTGGTTAATAAACACGCTGCCCGTCAGTTCTGTTGTATTAAGATGTAACTCGTGGAGCTCGATGTTCTGATACGGAGTGAACACCATTGTTGTTCGTCTAACTCCATTATTATAAAATATATCCGGTAGTTTGCTGGTCTCGGTCAAATGAACGTTATGTTCTTTCGAAGCACACAAAATAAGTCTTGGAAAAGAGCAGCCATCCACCCAATGCGGTCCATTGTAGACATGATGTAAGCTACAAAATATGTTTTGCTGATATCAACCGAGCGCAGTGGTTGTACGTCAAGCAAACCGGGAAGAAGTGAAAGACACAATGGGTTTTTATTGCCGCCGCTATTAGGCGTGAGCAACTTGGCAGGCTGCTCGTGTGTTGTTTGTGTCGCTGTTGTTGTTCAAGCAGTGTCAGATGTTTAGTCATCTGGTGGCTGAAGAAGTAGCTGCTGTTCACCCGGTCGGCTCAGCTATTCGAAATGTTTTTTCAACTAATCCATAACAACATAGCCAACATCTCCTGACCTACATTTCTTAATTATTCTTTTGGAAATCTGAGACCTTATTTGTGATCACATATGGGTTTTTAGTAAGTCATGATATTATATGCTGGCATTGTGGTGTACTTAAGTTCAATCCATGAATTTTCTTGGTTGACAAGTGTTATTGCACTTATGTATATATTGTCACACAGGACTCTTAAATGCTCATTTCTTGAAGCATCATAGAACCTGTTAAAGTCAGCCTTTACGAATGTTTGTTTTGGGGATGAGCACCATTGTTTTGTACAATTTCAGCCAAAACAAGTTCAAGAGGTTTTTTTTTTTATGAGTTCAGGTGGTATTGTTCAAAGGGAGCAGTTCAAGTGCACACTTCAGAGCTTGTTTGAGCTTAAATTTAATTTGAAATCACCACAAAATTACCAGACAATTTACTGGCCTGTGTTATTTAGCTTGTTGCAAAAAACTAAAAAAAAAAGTCAGTGCTGGCCATTGTAGAGTTTAATATTCAGTGGATACTCTCGTCTTCAGAACAAAGTCGGCCTGCTAGCAAGGCTGCAAAGTCAGCAGTTGCTATAAATTATTGACTGAGCCTAAAGCAGTAGCCGGAGTGAAAGTTTACCCAGGAGCTCCTCTACTTTCTTCTGCCCTGCCGTGTGTGCACTGGATTGACTGAGGAACATTTATTATTCAGGGCCGCACTGACATGGTTCGAGGAAAGATCACGGGACCTGATTCCTGCTTAGGCTTAAGGGTTGATTACCAGTTTAAAAAAATGCTTCTAAACATGTTAATAGCATGCAGAACAGCATGACTGTGTGACCCTCAGCCATTCCTTCATTCACATTTGTGTAAGTTTTTGTTTTGTTTGTTTGCAATCAGGTGTATTTTAGCTCTCAGGTTACGCAGGTTGTATTTTGGAGTCGCTCTAAGATCGAGGAGGCAGCGCTGGCTGGTTATAGAGGCCATATTTCACAGGCTGCAGGCCTGACCTTTGTCTCCTTTTATTACCGGTAATGATGCCACTTCTAGTGTGTTTTCACGTGGCGTTTCATCTGACAGGTAATTCCTAACAGTGACATGCTTGTTTCAATTGGTGTGACTAGTTCTATGTTTTTCGCCCGTTCTTCTTATCTTGGTATACTGAATGCAAATGTCAACAGTTGAATGCTGTTTCAGTGTTAAGGGATGGATGAATTCCAGGAAGACAATTTATAAGTTTAGTGTACCCATTTATTTAGTTTGATGCTCCAGATAAGAGCGTGATTACATTACACTTTTGTCCAAAGCGACCCAGAGCATTTGGCCTCCAAAGAAAAAATGAGCTTGACGTACAGTAGTGGTAGTATTTCATGTAGCTGAGGGCTACATGGGATGTCATTGGAGATTGGTGAGCAATGTTTCATTTTAAATTCTGACTTAAACTGCCCTGTGCGTTTTGCAGAAATGGGTCAAACACTGTGCACAGTCAAATAAAGTGCACATATCGGACGTCCACATGAGGTCAATTAGATGCAACTAGAACAGCAAGAGGGGTTTCGTGGGGAAATCCACGAGCCAGCCCGTCTTTGTTTACAGTCAAGCTTCTATTGAGGTTCTATTGAAGCTTTGAAATATTCCAGTTCTTGCAAGTATGTCATATCACTGCTCTAAATGATCTCACCTGCATGCTGCGCAACTGCATTAGCGAGAGAGTAATGTGTCGCCATCCTAATGATGTGTTGTCTTTGCTGCAGGCCTTCACCTCAGCCCTATGTCATGGCAAGTGGAGTCACCAAGACAGGCACTTCCAACGGTTACCCGATGAAGGCACAGCTACAAATCATCGGTAAGTCTTCAACAAAAGGAACAGTGTTTCCTCCTTTTTTTTTCTTCTTCCTATTTTACATTCAACATCAGGCTATTTAAGTGGAAAGATGATGATAATAATGGGTATTTTTTAACATAATAATGGGGAAAGAACACATGTAAGACTATACAGTTGATGATGGATGAATTCTATTTACCTGCTTCAATTTCAGTGTCCTGCTATTGTGCGTGCCGGCCCACGTTCACACTATCACCGAGTTGTTTTTACCATACCCCCTTTTTCTTTCTTCACCAACGTGACTTGACGGTCCACTGGAAACGTTTCCCCCCTCTCTCTGTTGCAGTGCTGTCGGCGAAACTCAAAGAGAACAGGAAGAACTGGTTCGGTCCCAGTCCCTATGTGGAGGTGACGGTTGACGGCCAGTCCAAGAAGACGGAGAAGTGCACCAACACCCACAGCCCCAAATGGAAGCAGCCGCTCACTGTGTGAGTCAAACATTTGCCGGGACTGCGAGTCCCGTTTCATTGCAATTGTGTTCATAATAGTCACAATCCTATTATTCGGAAATGCGAATGCTGTGCTGTTTGCATGCTGGGATATACCACGTAGGGCACACGGAGTGCATTCTAATGTTTGATTGTTCCCAGAAAGCATCCTGAAGGCAATTTAGTCGGCTTTGATAGACATTGTTATTCTGCGTAGTGTGTTTAATGTCACCAGTCTGTTATAAACAAAAGCTTCATTGCTTTTGTTTTTAGTCTTGACATTGCACTTGTTGAATTACAAAGCGACTGTCCTTTTTGGTGACGAGCCACTATTGATGTGGTACAAGAAGTGCGGAAGGTCCTCAAGAAAACAGTTTTATCAGTGATAACAACTTTAACTTGCTCATCAGGAATGTTGTCGTGCTTTTAAAATCTGCTTTAACGTAGTCAAGCAGTAATTGGCGAGCAGTAAATGCTGCATAGTGAACGCAGTCTGTGCAGCCGGGCGAGGGACAACCACGGTGTACCAACGCGTCCGCCGATGGTCTTGACGCGTTAAACCGCGGCATCTGCTCATTAAGTGAAACCAGTGTATTTATTTCGGTGGGTGGCTTTTGAGCAAGCCACGTATCTTAAAAAGAAGAAATAGTGCTGACTGTAGTGTTTGGCATAGGGAATCATAATTTTCAGAGAAAACTGATCGGACCTTGAGGAAGTTCTCCATAAGCACACAGAAATTGACTTCCTTGTTCTTGCTCGGATTTGCTGGTGTAACATGTGATCTTAATCAAGAGGGTTTGACTGCAGCCCTTTTTTCAAATGAGTCATCGGGACTTAGTCGTTGCTGAGGATTTTCTCTCTTGTGTTACTCTGAGAGTTCAGGATAATGGTGTGTGTATGGTTGTGTGTATGGTTGTGTGTGTGTGTATTTTTTTCTTTTCTATCTATCTACATCTCTATCTATTTCCCCAATCAGTGGTTCAGTGGTTTGCACCTACTAGGAAAATTTCACACAGTGGTGAGGGAGCATGTCCTGAATCCTGTTTCTAAACGTATACTGTACATTTAGCACACCATGTGACTCCCTGCAGTCCAGCACATTCTCTCTCTCTCACACACACCACACACTTTTGCATTTAGCCTGAAGGATCTTCTGCTGTGCACGGTGACCTTCTTAATATAGAGTTCTACAGTTTCTCTTGCCCTAGTTATTATGTAACGAGTGTTTACTATGGGGTGTAATCGGACCTGTGCCCACAGATGTGTGTTTTTTTTTTCTTCTCTCCTGTGGTTGCTAGCTGAACAACTGTCATAGTGCTGGTTATGGACCCTCGTTGTCCTTGAATAGCCTCTGAACGTCATTGTCCGTGGGTTGCTTTCACATGAAGAGAAAGACTTTTGCTGCTCACACAGCCCAACCGGCCAACGCTGAGCCGCTTTCCCTTTTTGAATCTGTGAAAAGAACTGTGGGGTGTTACCTGCCGAAAGGTCCGGGGGACCTGCTGATGTTTGAGTTTCTCAAAAAATCTAATTGAAATGAAACGCTGAGATTGGACGTGGTCAAAAGTATTAACGCTTTGTTTGTCCCAACAGGATTGTGACTCCGTTCAGCAAACTGGTGTTTCGCGTGTGGAGCCACCAGACGCTGAAGTCTGACGTGCTGCTGGGCATGGCCACGCTGGACGTCAGCGACACGCTCAAGTCCAACGACATGAAAAGTGGGACACACACACACACACACACACACACGCGCACACGCACACACACACAGCTGTTCTATGTGCTCCTGCAGTATAATCCAAGTCTCATGCGCAGAACTTGCCAAACAAGTATATCTTCGCTGAAACATTAACTATTAAAACACTTCAGACTGTCACAGAAGAGGCTAGGGCACTTTTGTTTACGTGGCAGTTTTTTTCTGTTTGTTTTGGGGATTACTCTTACGGTAAATGCATGCGAGGAAAAACAAAACAGTTTCTTTCAGAGGTTTAAGGTAATGCTGGCAAAGTCATTGATAAATAAATGATCAAATGATGGGTGTGAAGTATTATTTTTAAGATTCACTTTCAGCCGGTGTTAACTGTAAACAGGCATTGTTTTAGAAAACTAATTTAACAAAATTTGCGCTGTTTTCTAAATCCCCCTGGATTAGCCTGGCCTAATTTGAACTAACAGCGTGTTTAGTTGTTTAGACTAACCAAACCTGGACTGGCTTATCCCCACTTTAACTAAGATCAGTAGCACAGGGCATCGCAAGACTACAAACGACCTTTGAGGTGAGCTCGGAGGGAGGGACATTGTGAAGATGTCACCATGAAACGCTAAAAAAGGTAGATTAGTATTCAGAGCGTGTGCTATGTGAAGTAACAGCTTCATGTTTAGAGTAGTTCGTATGACACTAATCCAAACATGAAGCTGTTGTCAGTGTCAGCAGTTCTGTCTGTTTCTCAACTCAACACCGGTTCTTTTTAAATTCATTTTTAAACTGCTATTTGAAATAATGTTTCCAGAATTGTAGAAAGGGGCACACAAGGGGTTTGGTCTCTTCTAAAGACACAAAGTATTTTAATGCATTTACAGAATGTGCCATAAGATTTGTTTTTGGGCTCAAATTATTATTTTTTTAAATCAATCAAAGAGGAACTCCACTTCACAAACCTAAGAGAGGCTGCTGCTTATTTTTTTCTTCCCGCGCCATTATTATTATTATTTTAACTTTGGTTTGTTTCTCATAAAGAATCCATTCAGTCTCCGGCCTCGTCATTGTCTATGCAATGACCCTGTCGCGCAGCGCCGATGACGGGTGAACTCTGGCTACAAATCACATGCCAAACAGCTGATTGGTGTTCCATGACGGAGCAGGAAAATACACACCGATCACTGCATCTGTAATTACATATTGCTCTGTAGATGTGAACACGAGCCCTCGATTACACGAGCAAGAACACTCAGCCTGAACAGGCCAGCATAGCTGACGCCGTTCGTCTTGTTCCTCCCATTCATTTCATCAGAACTCAAACTATAATGTCCCTCCGCACAAGTATGGGACTGCTGTGACCAGGACGTAGTGTTTAATATTCACAATGTTCTATTTTTTTGTCTGTCTCCTGTCGTTGACGAAGTTTGAGGCGATATATTTGCAGTTGACCATTTTGTGTTGTCCTCATTGTCCCAACGCAGTCTCTGAGGTGGTGCAGACCCTCCAGCTGTGTGCGGACCGAGACCAGTCGGATGTGGTGGGTGACCTCTCCGTCTGCCTGGACGGTTTGACTGTCGACTCCGAGGCGTTCGCTACGGCCGAGGCCGACCGCCACAGTGAGTCCCAGGACCGTGTTTTTGTTTTTTATTGGTCTACTTGTCATTTCAACTAAAATAAATAAGGTTGCACTGCACTTGTCAAGTAAATAAAATAAAAACTGAAAAGATTCATAAATGTTTTTCATAGGGCTGTGCAGTATACCGGTTGAAATCAAAAAAAAAAAAAACCATCAGCATGTAATGCACAACACATTATATAATTACATACAAACCATGTTAATCACTTTGAGATACAATATATCTTCAAAAAGCATCATCAGTTCACCGTTTTACCCGGTTGAACCGGTATACTGGTTTCAGTATTCCATACAGTTTGAATTTTTCATATATCGTCTTACCAGTGCATGGAAAAGAATTTGTTGTTCCTCTGCGCCAGTAAGGATATTCAATTTTTTACAGCTCAACACGGAGTGCGCAGCAAAGCTACTTACCTGTCAGGGTTCTTGAGTTCAGTCATGGTGCAAAATTACACAGCTGAATTGTATGCTGGGACAGGCAAGTTGCCACAAGTTGCCAGGCAGCGAACAGCTGTTTGTGTGCGTGTCTTGCGTTACTCAATATCCCAGAATGCATTTTGGCAACAGCAAACGGGGAACAATGGCAGATGAGAAATCAAAACTGAAAATTGACAGTCTTTGAATACTACTGTTGAGTCACAAAATGTAATTTTAGGATGTTTTCTGGCGAGAAGTTAGTTGTTCAAGTTTCAAATCTGTGGTCTGTTTGAATCAGCCGACCTAAAGAGTTACCGACGGTTTGAGATTCTGCTCGCGGGACCGATGAGCCCCGTTGGCACCGAAATAGCATACAAATCGACTTTGTAATTTCATAAATGTACAATTATTCGTGTTAAAAACGGGTTGTGTTACAAAGTGTTGTGGTGTTCAACCCTGTTAAAGAGTGTTATTTGTGGGGTTATCAATTGTTGTTATTAAGTTAAACACACAACTAAAGTTTGAACCATGACTGGAGTTAGAACCCTGACACATAAGTATCCCCCTGCGCTTTCAACATTAACCTTTAAAAAAAAATAATGACATTGCCTGCACTCGTTACAGCTTAGCAAAGCTTGCTGGCTGTACTGCTGTGTAGTTGGCCGGTGGGTGGCAAAAAAAATACTGTGAAACCGTCAGAATCTTACAAAATACCGTGATATGGATTTTAGGCCGTACCGCACAGCCCTAGCTTTTCATCAATTCACCGTTTTACTTTGCTTCTCTGGTTTGGTTCCGTGTGAACAGCTGCTTTCTGCTTTATTCATATTCTGTGTTTTCACCTCAGGTACATCCAATGGGAATACCCAAACCAACGGGGATCACGCTGTGAGGTATGCCGGCTGCTTCCGTCTTCAGTCGAGTCTCCCTCGTCGTCCCATTTCTGATTTCTGCTTCATTTATCCCCATTGAACCTCTTTCTCCTTCTCAGCCGGAGTCGAGACAGCTCCCCAGCGGTGGACGGCGTGGAGCACAGGTCGTCTCCCAGTGGCCGGAGGTCAGTGAGCAGCTCGGGGTCTCCCTCGGTGTCATCAAAGCCTCTCCGGCCACCCAGGCCCTCCAGACCTCCACCCCCAACTCCGCGCAGACCCACCTCTTCCCCAGGTCAGACATTTCCTCAAGGAAGGTCCCGTTCTCGTCTGCTCCAGACACTGTTCATAGTTTGTTAAAAGAAAGGAAGAAAATATATTGCTCATATATTGGTCTTTCATTACATCTGCCGGTCCTCCTCAATAAAGAGTAATGTTTTAGCATCTGAGGACGTACGATTTAATCCTCAGTGATGTCTGATACTTTCCTCAGCGTCTTCCAGCAACGGCTCTGCACCAACTGACGGCAGCGATGGCCAGTCGGGCTCTGACACGCCAGTGCGAACACCGGCCTCGAGACCCTCGGCAGCCCCAGAATCGAATTCATCTGCAGCCTCCGACAGGAACTCCGCGCCGGCCTACACCGCTGGAGCCGTGGCACCCAGACAGCCGGCCGGCAGCATCGCCCCTGCTGTCACCACTGCTGTCACCCCTGTTGTGACCCCTGTTGTGACCCCTGCTGTCACACCAAGGGTCCCTGCTGTCAACGCCGGGCCGTTGCCCCCCGGGTTAGATCTTTTCTTCTTCTTTTTTTTCTTTCCGGAAAAACTCAGGAACAATACTTATTTTTTTGCCCCAACTGTCACTTATGCAAGTGTAAGGTGTCATTAATATGACAGTGATCTCCTAATGTCATACTAAGCAATAGTACTGTTATAGTTCCCAGTCCAAATACCTGATCATATGTTTTGCAGCGTTGTGTGATATATTAAGACAAAGAAACTGAACAAAGACGGGAGAGCAAGTTACAAAAACACAAACTTCATCAACAGAAAACTTCAAGAAGCAAAAGAAATCGATGAACCACTTAGTAAGGGATTAGTGCAAAGAAATTGGGTCATCCTTCAGCCAAAAGCAGAGTGCATGTAGCTATGGGATAACATTTACAGCAATGAGACAAAGTTAAATCTTTAGGACATGTTTGGATAACTAGAAGTGTTTGCACACATTGCAGCTGGGGGACACAATATGTTCTTAGTATTATAGGGAACAAACATTCATAATAACCCTTTTGTAAAATCAAGTGTTCTGAGAGAAAACTAGACTCCTGCAGCCAGGGCCGGATTAAAATCAAGGCAGGATGTCCTAAAATCGATTTAAAAAGCTCAGAAAACCTGCAAGAAACATCCAAACCATGAGTGTGAATACAGATCGCGATCAGAAGTGTTGCATGCTGGGTATGGAAACCATTAGTGTGAACACAGATCGTGAGGAGTAGTATACCACTTAGTTTTGGAGTAAATTTAACGTGTTCTGTGAAGCACAGAATGTAGTTGGGGCCGGCGATGTCAGAGCGAGGGCCAGCTGGTGATGCAGGTGGGCCAGCGTCAACCCCGTCGGCCCACCGGGGATTTCACCGGTTTCCCCTATGGCCAGTCCGTCCCTGCCTGCAGCTCCTCTTGGCTCGGTTTTCAGCCGTAACAAAAATCTAACCCATGGAGGGCGATTTTGTCCAATCACAGGTCATTTCAGAGAGAGCGTTCCCATTGGCTGTTCTACGAATCAAGATGGACGTGCACCGCCCTTTTAAATTAACATTTTTTTGTAGAAAAGTTGCTTTTCCAGCATTGGCAACAACTGGCAACAAAAAAAGGCAGGTTACTGAAGGAAGCCTTCGTCTGGTGGAAGGGGCTTAGGACAGAGAGCTGCAGGATTTCTCTCCAAATTATGTCGCTTTTTCTCCCTGAACTGCTAACCCTGTGGTACCACTTGAATACAAAATATGCTAATAGGTTATTATAGGACTTTTTTTGCCAAATACTTCACAAAATAAAGTCCCTCCTCTGCTTTAAGTGTGTGAAGACATGATATGTAAGGTAATCTTTATTCTCCCCGACAGCCAGCAGTAATACAATCATCACACCAATCGGTACACAAACGGTTCACATTTAATTATCTAACGATACAACAGTGAAGATTGTGGGATTTGGTTTTAGATTTGATTTCACTGAAATCCATAAGAACAGATCTGAAAAACATTAATGTGAGGGTTGGAGAACTGTTTTCAAACTTGGAGCATATCACTATGGAGAGGAAAGAGTGACATGTGACCTGTAGAAAGTCAGGTGTGTCTGAGCATTAAGTGGTTGTGAGTAACGCGTGCGCGGCCATCGTCGCTGTCTTTTTGTCTTCTTCTTTGTTCTCATTGAGACTTTAATTCCGAGCCGTGGCGTCATTGTGACGGCATCATGACCTCCACCAGCTATTCATTTTTTCTGCCTCTTTGTAGTCTGATGACTCATGTTTGTGAGAGTCCATAGCAGCTCTGGGCGCCGTGCACCATTACCCTATGCCCTTAACAGTTTTTTACTGTCGTTGTTTCATCTAGATGGGAGCAGAGGGTGGATCAGAACGGCCGGCTGTATTTCGTTGACCACGTGGAAAAGAGAACATCGTGGGAGCGCCCTGAACCGCTGCCCCCTGGGTAAAAAGTCCTTCCCTTTTGATCTGTCTTTTCTTAAACGCAGAGGGCTCTTTTGCTTGAAGTTTATTGGATTCTGTTTACAGAAAAAAATCTTTGTGGATCAAACGATAGGGTCTCCATCTTAAAACACAGGGTTACTACATACTGGTAGTACTGGTTATGTTATTTCCATGTACTGGTATTTACAGAAGCTGCTGTCTGCTGTTCCTGTATTCCACCAACACAATTGTCTGGTGGGAGAAAACCAAAAACTAACCCTGACATTAGCATTAACACTAAACCAGACTAGCAGTTATGTTAGCCACATCTTGTCGTGATGATGATGATGATGATGATGATGATGATGATGATACCTGCCACAGTTAGTTGCAGCAATGCGCCTGTGAAAGACGGGGAATAAGAGTGCTTGTTAATGAGTGTGAGCTGTTGTTCCACATCACATACTTTTATGCCTTGCAAAGTGCTCACTGTTGCATTCAGTATGCATTACATCATAACATACCACTTCATATCATGGCATTTTAAACTTTGACCCTCTTGCTCGTGTATCTGCTCCACAGAGGTGGAGTAGCCAAAAAAGCATGTCTGCCTGCGTACTGCAAAATGCAATTTGGCATCCTGGTATTTTGACGCACCGCATCTGACATTCTATGTATTGGGACAAACTAAATCTTTTTCTGGCTTACAAATAATATGGTATTGATTGGTTGCATGTGTATCTAACTGCTTTTCAATACCCAAACCAAGTTCTTTACAAAATGTGTATTTTTAAACTCTCCTGAGCTAGACTAATTGGTTTTAATATTGACTTTGAGATTATTACGTTTGCAGCCAGTCTACCCGCACTCTCTCCTAACGGCCTCCCTCTTCCCGTTTGTCCTTAGGTGGGAGCGCCGCGTCGACCAGATGGGGCGGGTCTACTTCGTCGATCATATGACGCGAACCACCACGTGGCAGCGCCCCACGATGGAGACGGTGCGTAACTACGAGCAGTGGCAGCACCAGCGCAGCCAGCTGCAGGGAGCCATGCAGCAGTTCAACCAGAGGTTCATCTTCGGGGTGAGACTTCCTCTCCTCAAGTGGTTCTGTGTGTGTGCAGTCACAAACTGGAACGCAGTGGCTGTCGCTGCAAAGCAGCCCTCTGGTTCTCCTGAGAGGAAACAGCCGTGCGTCACCTTAACGGTTTCAACTGTTTTGAAACCGTTTTTTGCCGAGAAGAAGTTTTGCCAGTTAGAAATCTTTCCATGATGCTGATCTTTCAATACATGCAATGGTATCAATGCACTCTGAAGCCCAGTTTCTGTTAATAGGCAGATCAAAGTTATAATTGAGTAAACACATTGGCATTGTCAGCAACATGTTTGTTTTCAGAACATTTACGGTTTGTGTCAAACAAGAAAACTGGCTTGAACATTTCACTTGGCCGACAACCAAAGTAACTGCCTTTTTGTTTTTTTATGTTTAAAATCACACAAGACTGTAGTTGTCCATGCGTGTTTGTTTCTTACACCTTGTTCTGTTTCTCTGCTGTTTAGCAAGACCAGGTGTCAGCCGCTCCGAATAAGGAGTTTGATCCCCTCGGGCCTCTGCCACATGGATGGGGTAAGATCTTTACAGCTTTCATGGGCTTCTAAGACCTCATTTAACCTGTGATAGTAGACATTAACTATTCATCTAATAACGTATATATATATATTTTTTTTCTAATGTATTAATGTGTGTCAAAGTACTCCCTATTACTTTTCCTTTTAAGAACTTAATCAATTTTTTTGTGAAAGTAGTTTTCATCTGTCAGCCCCAATACCAATGTAGAGTTGTAGCTCCTTTGAGAAACCCCCAGTGTCTCGCAAATTCACAAGTTAAAGAACTTTCAAAGGACGCTAAAGTTTTTTAAACTATGATGTGTGTAAGTGTGCACCCAAAATGGCTTTTCATGATGCATGCAAGTTTAATAATCAACTATTTCCTTTGTTGTTGTTGTTTTTGTTCCTTTGTATTTTCAGAGAAGAGAACTGACTCGACCGGTAGAGTTTATTTTGTACATCACCCGACGCGAGCAACACAGTGGGAGGACCCACGGACACAGGGGTCAGTTTCCATATTCCACCGCTGTCCTTTCAAATAACCACACATTAACCATCATTTAGGTTCTCAAACAATTCGTCACTAAATGTTGACCTTAGCTCCTTTTTTTTTCTTCTTCTTCTCAGTTTGCTGAATGACAAGCCACTCCCGGAGGGCTGGGAGATGAGGTTCACCGTAGACGGTATTCCCTACTTTGTTGACCACAACAGGAGAGCGACCACCTACATCGACCCTCGCACTGGAAAATCCTCACTGTACGTTCTCCGCCTTTCTGTTTTCTACTTGAGAATCACATCACGATAGCGTTTCCTCTACCATTATATTAGGGGCCGGGGCGCCCCCCCGAAGAAACCCCCCACCCCTCTGTAATTTTCTCGGTTCGCTCGGTTTGTTCATTACTGGCACGACAGCAGCTTCAACGGAAAGTTGCAGCCATGTTTGTTGTTTTTCGTAAAAAAAGAAAGGCCTCATCAGCGCTCTTCTCTACGGTCTTCCTCTCAATATAAGATGAATGGTTTTGATTGGCCCGTCAGATCTCAAGTTGCTTGAGTTCTGTCTAAAATTAGAGTGTAAACCATCCGTCTAAGCAAATAAAATATGAGCTTGTAGATTCATCTGCTTCCTGCACAACTAGATTACAACGTTTCAGCATCAAACCTGCGTAAAAAAGGACTGGCCATAGTACCGTCACTTTTTATTTTACAACCAAATAGTTCCTGTAGGCAGGATATTCTGACAGGAATGTCGGGAAGTCACTGAGAGGTTGAATTGTCAGTATCACATGTATACTAGTAGTTCCTTTTACTATTGTATCTTGGATTCATTTGACCGTCAATAAATCTCTGCCTGTAACCTTCCAGCACTTCTGCATGCCAGAAATAAATGGCTGAGGAGTGTTTCAGACAGAGAAAACCAAAGTGTTTGTTTCCAATAGGAAGTTGGTGTTAAAACAAAAAGATCTACTTGATGCTAATTGAGATGTCATTTTATTTTTTTTTACAATTTGCCTCATCCTAAAGTATTTGACACTTAAATGATTAAACATACAGCACCAGCAACTGTACTCTACGAGGTGGTTGTGTTTACGCAGATCTCTAAATGAGTCGCTGTAGCTGAACTCGCTCTCTATTTTTAGAACTTGTGAAGCATTATCCCGATGTGACTGACGGGTCACCTAGTCTTTCCGTCTCACGGACGTAAAGCCAACGTTGAGTCATGATTATGACTTAATAATATACTGGGGAGTAATTCCCTTGCTTTGGTTGTTTTGTGTTTAAAAATCACATAACTTTTCTTTTTTTTTTTTATCCCTCTCTGTCTGAAACATTTAAGCAGTTGTCTCTTTAACTTTCGTCTTTTGGCAAAACTCGCCGTTTCTAATACAAAGTTATACTCCTAGTTAATTTGTGCAAATCCGATAAATAATATGTTTTAATTTCCTTTCAATCATATTTTCATCCCTATTCCAGAGATAAAAACCGTGGATTGAGCATTAGACAAGTTAAGATAACAACTTATGGTGTTCAAACACATTAAGAGTCTGTCTGTCTGCTTCTTTCCCTTCACAGTGAAAACGGACCTCAGATCACCTACGTTCGAGACTTCAAAGCCAAAGTACAGTACTTCAGATTCTGGTGCCAGGTAAGAGTTGGAGCAGTAAACCAGTTTAAACAGGATTTCCGGGTTGTTGTCGGGCGAAAAGTTCCATGAGCGTCAGAGTGCTTATTTCATTTAGACTGTCATCGTGTGGTCGCAGCGCAAATGGTCGTCCCCCGCTGAGTTTATAAGTCAAGACAATTTGTTCATTGATAAAAGCACTATATGCATGTCAATGTAAATTAGTTTTTAAATGCTTCAGAAACAAGAGGTTAACATTGTTTAAATGATATTAAACTTATATTTCTTTATACTGCTTTTGAATATTTTTTTTTAAGTACAAAGGTAAAAAAGTAGTCTCATCTCATGAATATAAACTATGAGTTTCCAGATAATTACAGTTCTTCTTCAGCCTTGTGGAGTTTGGTTCATGGCTTTTGGCCGGCTCCACCTACAGCCTTTGAGCTTATCTCCGGGTTCCACTCTTTGTCTTTTTGCAATTCTTCACAGTTCGTTTTGTTTGTACGCCTGCTGGCGCTTCAGGGAGTGTTGTAGCGCCTGTATTCATGCTCGGAGCTCAACAAAGCTGTGCCGCCTTGTTTGGGGGGGGGGGGGGAGCTATTTTGAGCTGTTGGATGTTACCTTGAAGGTCACTTTGAGTCTTGACATTGTGACACACAATTGCCCAAGCCAATATGTCAAATGTCAGCTGAAAGCACATAGCATGACTACATGCTCCTGATGCTTCCCCTTTTCTTTTTTCCCCCTCAGCAACTGTCGATGCCTCAACACATCAAGATCACAGTAACCAGAAAAACACTGTTTGAGGATTCCTTCCAGCAGGTACAGTGTCCCCCAGCAGCCGGTCACACAGGGCTCACTGAACACTGATATTTATACCACCTCTACCACCTTTTTTAGTAGAAATAAAAAATACATGTGTGTAATAATAACAAATACTAATTAATAATGTTATTTTATAATGGTACATTCTTAGTGCCACAGTTACAACATAACCTATTTAGGAGTCTCTTGTTACCTTTTGTACTATTTTTGAACTTGTCTTCTTTAAAACTTTAGTTTTTCTGAACTTAAACAAAACAAAAACAGAGTTTTTAATGTTGATTTGTGCGCATGGGATTTCCTTAAGGTACCACAGTTGCATGATGTGGAAGACATTTACTCATTTACATGCAGCCCTCACATAGAGAGGAGCGTGTCATAGTGCTCTATGTGATTGGACAGATGGGGGCGGAGTCTCTTGCCAGTGAGGAAGAGTTTGTTCAGTCCGCCGCCAAGGAAATAACTTTATTGTTTGCTGTGTTAAAGTTTTAACAAGAAATACGGTTACTTGGACTTTTGGCCGCTTTGACTTAAGCAATAATGAAGGGAAACGTGGTTTTGGTGGCAATGAGAAACCCGATGAAGTTCTAATGTTTTCAACAGGTTGTGAAGTGCTCTTTTAGTTTTTTGGAGAACTGCACCGACGTTTTGGCAAATGTGCAAAGCCGATCCGGCCAACAAGCAATCTGTCAATACATTGTCTCTATTTAATATTTTAGATAATGAGCTTCAACGCTCAAGATCTGCGAAGGAGGCTATGGATCATCTTCCCGGGAGAAGAAGGGCTCGACTACGGAGGCGTTGCCAGGTATGTTTAGTGTTTATTGTTGTTGCTTTGGGCCTCATCAAATATTATGTGTTTACTACTTTTTCTGTAACTCTGCAAAGGGAACACTCCCTATCGTTTAATAGGCTTTTCGCTGTGTGGTCATTTCTGTGTTGTCCTCTCTCAGGGAGTGGTTCTTCCTGCTGTCCCATGAGGTTTTGAACCCCATGTACTGCCTGTTTGAATATGCCGGGAAAGATAACTACTGTCTCCAGATCAACCCCGCCTCCTACATCAACCCCGACCACCTCAAGTATTTCAAGTTCATAGGACGCTTCATCGCCATGGTTAGTCTTTTTTTTAAAATATAAATCTTCAATTGTTTATGTAACGCAGTATGGTCGCCGCCGGAAAGAAGGAGTGGCTTATCTCCACCTATCAGCACCACTGTTGCTGCTTTGTACATATTGAGGAAGCCTCACATATCTCAGGAAACTAAACGTTGTCTTCGTAACGTCACCCGGAGGCGCTCGGTCGTCATCGTGCTGTACTCAGTGTAGCTAGCAGGCCTCACAGTGCGAACCCCAAATAAACAGAGACACAGTGATTTAATTGCGACAAAGGGAATGCCAAAATACCGACACTATGATGCCCACTTTGTATTAAGTCTGTGTTCATGTTGTATTAGTTCTCTTCGAAAGACAAGTAAATCTTTGAAAGAGTTTTCTCAATAGAGCTCAAATCAATCGATGCCAGGCTTTGCTACAAGGTAGCAGCTCCATCAACACTCAACGTAACGCCATCTAGTCGTAAATACGGCTGCCTAGTTATTGTTTGTACCATACGGGTTTATCCGCGGACATTTATACACATAGCTTCGACCACGCTCTACTAATGAGGTATATAGGAGCTTTAAAAATGTTTAAAAAAAATAAAAACATCGACGCCACGTTTGGTGTGAACACGGCATAAGAGTACGTCTTGTGTTGTGTACCACAACTAGTAAGCTGTGTGTGTGCTTTTCTGTCCCCTCAGGCTCTTTTCCACGGCAAGTTCATCGACACTGGTTTCTCACTGCCGTTTTACAAGCGCATGCTGAACAAACCATTGGCCCTCAAAGACCTGGAGTCGATAGACCCGGAGTTCTACAACTCCCTCATGTGGATCAAGTGAGTACGGAGAACCTTGTGGTTCAACAAGATGTGTGTACCTCCCTTGTGCATCTCAGGTTTTGTATTTCATGCTTGACTTAAAGGGTACCCGGGCATCTGACACACCGGCCCAGTTGTTTATCTCTCTAAATATATGTTTGCGGACGATGTCATTTCTTGATCACTGCGGCGCAATTGGACTCAACGTCCGTGTTTCAGCCAGGTCAAGTTTTGAGCCTTTTGACGGTGTCTTTGACTCGAGTCTGCAATATGATTCCGACTTTACAACCAAGTCTATTTGTAGAAACTTCACTGCTATTGAATTTCAGATGAAGACGAAGTAGTTCAGCCTTCGAAATACGCCAGAAATAATGCCCACAGTTTGCAAACATCCTCTGTGTTTGGTTGCCCCCTGCCCCGCCCCCTTTCCTGCTACATTTTCCTTCATTTTGATGGACAAGTCTCGTCATATTTGTCAAACGGATGATTTACTTTGTTGTTGAAGCAGTTGTGCTGTAATTGTCCGTGCTGCCCTTCAGGGACAACAACATCGAGGAGTGCGGTCTGGAGATGTTCTTCTCTGTAGACAAAGAGATCCTGGGGGAAGTCTCTACCCATGAGCTGAAAGAAGGAGGAGGAGACATCCTGGTTATCGAGGAGAACAAGGAGGAGTACATCAGGTGGGCTGTTAATATTATTGTAATTTTCATTCAGCCTTTTTTTAAATGGGCACACAATAGTAAACGCAGTAGATTTCATGTCAGCTTGGTTTTACTTTGTGAAGCCTCAGGCTATAAAGTAGCACATAGTGTTACTGTATTTCTAGTGTTGAGAGTTTGACAAGGTGGAGTGTAACATGTGACTATTTGCCTCTGTCGCCCCCTGCAGGCTGGTAGCAGAGTGGAGGATGTCCAGAGGAGTGGAAGAGCAGACGCAGGCTTTCTTTGAAGGCTTTAACGAGGTCCTCCCTCAGCAGTACCTGCAGTACTTTGATGCTAAAGAGCTCGAGGTATGCATTATCATTTATATGTGTTATGGTAAAGAGACCGGTCTGATATATGCACTTCAAGTGCTGTACATTGAATTTGTTTTGCAGAAGGATCTGATTTAAAACGCCGATTTAAAGTAAATGTAAAATAATCATTCAATATGAATAAACGTGTTTCCTGTTACAGGTGATGCTGTGTGGTATGCAGGAGATCGACCTTGCAGACTGGCAAAGGAGCACCATCTACAGACACTACGCGAGGAGCAGCAAACAGATCCTCTGGTTCTGGCAGGTCGGTGTGCGTCTGCAGCCGTCAGCTGTTTGACCTCTGACATTAACGAACAGAGACATTAAGGAAATGAGAACTTTAAATTGAATGACTTTTAAATGTACTTGTGTTAAGACCGTTGCAACGGAAATTTTCAATGTGTGAATTGTGTTGTAACTAAAAAAAATGTTTTATTATTTATGAGGGTGTTAAATGACGGCACTTTGTTCTGCAGTTTATAAAGGAGATGGACAATGAGAAGAGGATGAGGCTGCTGCAGTTTGTCACCGGGACCTGTCGCCTGCCTGTCGGAGGCTTCGCCGACCTTATGGGTAATAATCCCATCATTTTATAACCATTTCATTTAATTCCAAATGCCGCTGAAATGCGCGTCTTCAAGGAACATTCAACATAAGTTTTGTTCTGCTTTTCTTTTTTGTTGTAAAGTTCATTTTCAGTGGATCAGATTGGTTTCATTTTAGTTTCTTGAAACGTTCTGGCGATGGTGTGTTGAGTTGTCCATGACCTCCGCTCCACTTTACAGGAAGCAACGGTGCCCAGAAGTTCTGTATTGAGAAGGTGGGAAAAGAAAACTGGCTCCCCAGGAGTCACACATGGTGAGTCCATGCAAACCAGGCACACACGCACACGCATACACACACACACCTTGGACATAATCTCAGCCAGCGACAAAAAAAAGACATCAAGCCAGAAGGGCTTATGGGTACAATGAGAAATGTCGCGTAATATACCTGTTCAGTTCTTTTTAAAAGAAGTTGTACTGCCAGAGAGTCCAATGCCGAGCTGAACAAATGCATTTTAAACCCTCCCAGCTTCAACAGACTGGACTTGCCGCCCTACAAGAGCTACGAGCAATTGAAGGAGAAGCTGATGTTTGCCATCGAGGAGACGGAAGGCTTCGGACAGGAGTGAGAGCAACCAGGAGTGAGAGCAACCAGGAGTGAGAGCAACCAGGAGTGAGAGCAACCAGGAGTGAGAGCAACCAGGAGTGAGAGCAACCAGGAGTGAGAGCAACCAGGAGTGAGAGCAACCAGGAGTGAGAGCAACCAGGAGTGAGAGCAACCAGGAGTGAGAGCAACCAGGAGTGAGAGCAACCAGGAGTGAGAGCAACCAGGAGTGAGAGCAACCAGGAGTTGCCTGAATCACGGCTGCAGGAGTACGAAGGAAAACCCCCACCAGTGTTCGACCGGAAGGGTCACGGGTTCTAACATTAGTGTCTCGTCAAAGTGTCTTTGACTTCCTGATTTCTTCTTTAGTTGCTCTGCATTTAAGCAACTGGTAAATTTCAAAACACGGTTGATTTTCACCACCGAAGTTTTTTAGTTTGTTTTGTTAGCATCATCCACATCATTGTTATTCTCCACCTTGTCCTCGCATCTCTTCCATCTGCTTTTCTGCTCATGGCTCATCTTTTTGAACTGTAACATGTGACGATAGTAAATGATGGCTCCGCCGTGATTAATTTAAAGTGTGCCCCCACCAAAACGAATGCTTCAATAACAGACCATCTTATTGTTGCAAAGAGATTTGTGCAACACACACCTGATCTGTACGCAACGAGAGAAACCCTTGTCTGTTCCTGGTTCTGGATTATTTGATATGCGAATCACTTTGTAGTTTTTAAGGTATTGTAGCCTCCATTCTTTCTAGTGGTGGAGAACTTTACCAGAACGTAATCTGTTCCTAGTTTTATAGGGACAGAGTTGTCCCTGTAACTGTGACTTGGGAATGGGATTTCTTGGATTGGAGTATTCTGGGAGTAAAGCTATTCCTCCTTTATATATAAGCTTCAAACACACTTTCATGGGGTGGTCTTGTGAAAGACAAGATCCTGAGGACATCCAGTGGGGTTGAAGTGAGCATTTTAAGATGACTTGAGTGTATTGAGTACTTGACTTTTAAAAAAAAAAAACAGGAAAAAAAAACAGAAAAAAAACACCAAATGCAAGGCAAACCAAAAATAAATAAAACTGTGTTTGGGTAATATCTTTAATGACATTTTGAATGCAGACATTTTGCAGAACTAGTAGCTCCTCATACACATGTAGCATTTAAAGGAAGGTGATAGTTATAACCTCATTTTAACTCTTGTTGTCCCACAGTCAACAACAAAATAAATGAAGGAAAAATAAAGTTTTTAGAACTCATTGGGGAAAAAAAGCGATGCAGTTGTTTTTGTTTTTTTTACACTTAAAGGAGCAGTGTGTAGGATTTAGCAGCATCTAGTGGTTAGTGGGCAGATTGCAACCAACTGTGAATATTGACCCGACTACGGTGCCTTCAGGTACCGTTTTAAAACGTGTACAGCCGGTGTTTGGTTTATCTCTTCTGGGCGACTGTAAAAACGCGTCGGTGCAAAACGAAGGACTCCGGGAGTGGAACCGCGACCTTTAGAGCGGTTCAGGGAAGGAAGAGGAAATGCGCTCTGTGGCTTACGTACAAGTTTTAGAATACAAGATAGTCTTCACAAATGGAAAAGACATTGACTTCAAGACGAGGGAACCACAAGTGCAAAACCAATAGAGCCCTCTGAATCTTACACACTGGACCTTTTTGTTTATTAAAGGGAAGAAAACCTTTTTGAGTATTTTGACTTCATAGCGCTCACATTCAACAAACAAAGCCACTGCTTCAAAATGAATGTCTGAAACGCAGCCAAATGCACGTGGCTGTTTTCCATTTGGAAGATGTGTTCAAGATGTGAATCATTTTTTTATAGGATTCATCCTTTAAGAAAACACAACAACAAAAAACAGTGGCGTGGTCGCTCATTTTGAAGTATCTTCTCCTTTGCTTTTTTTTGAAATTGGATAATTGCACACTGAAAAGACCGATGTGGTTATTGAGGAACATGCAGCAGTTGTTGACCTGACAAAGCACAGCACTTTAAAAACAAAACTAAAAAACTACAAATATCCCTCCACTCTCTTTCTTCAGCATGTGTGGTCTCCAGTCCTGGTTGTTGGTGACTCTGGGCTCGTTGGTTTCCACATGCGTGGTGAGATGTTTGTCATTAGCCCTTAGGTTGCCTTAATGCCTCCTTCAGGTATCCTTTTCTTTTTTCTTTGAAAGCAACATGATGCTCACAAGAGATTACTGACCCTGTGGGCTCTCTGGTCCAGATGGATACTGTGGACTCTGGTCGGTCCTTCTCGGCCCTGCTGGGGGAGAAGTCAGACCAAGAGGAGTTTGACGAGACCTCTTGAAGAATCTGCACCGGTGTGGAAAAGCTACAACACTTCAGTTGATGACACACGGCCTTTTTTTTCTCCCCCCCCCCCCCCTCCCTCCCACCCGACGGCTAATTGTGGCGTCAGCCGGAATAACAACTACTGAGACAAAAATCTGTGTAATATAATGAATGTATTATGATTGAAAAAATGGATAGGTAAAGTTGCCTATTTACATTTTTGCAGAGTATTGTTTTAATCGTGTTCTGGGTCGATCACAAATTGAAATCCCAGGGATGTAGAAATTAAGCAAATGTGTGAATATCATAATTCACCGCTTCAGAATCCTCCATGTGCAACTAAACCACTGTCACTCTCCTGTATATGAAAATTACTTGTAAATGGTGTCAATAACAAATTTTTCTTTTGTAAAAGAAAGGTTTAAGAGGTTTATGGTAACACTATATTTTCTTTTTCCTGTTTAATTGCCGATGTACATGAAAGATGTGTAATATAGAAATTGTCACCTTAATAAATTAAATAAAAAATGTGTCTGTTTGTGCCTCGAATGAATACAAGAATCCGTCAGTGTGAAGTATATTTGGCTTATTCCAGCAGCTGAAATCAGTCTGGTGACATCATCATATTAGAAGGTAGAATTGAACATATTACTAAATATACATTTGGAAATGGTCCTTTTTTTTGGTCGAAGTCTAAAAAGTAAACAAGGACGGTTGAAGGGGAACAAATGTCCGGCTGATCCTCATCAGTTTAAGAACATTTCCATGGACACAAATACACTTTGAGACACAGGTAAGTTTAAAATAATTTACTTTTTGCGACATAAAATTGGAGCAGGAGCTTCCATCACTTTGACATTATGATGTTTTAAATGAACCACTGTGGCTTCTCTTGCACAACAATTATCCACCAGCACACGAGGAAGGTCCACTGATCATTTTGGCAGTTTATATCTACAAGGTAACATACTGTAGGCCTTACTACTTACTTTTAAAAAAAGCAGTGCGTAAAATTTAACGTTTTAATATAAAACAAATAATGATTTCCTAGACTTGAAAAAATAAATAATAATGGATTGCTTGGTTCGTTTGGTCCATGTGCAGGAAATGTTCCAGCTAAGATCACGCTTAAAACTACAAACATGGCTGCTGCAAACAGTTTTGGTCATTGCTCTGAATCTGATCCAGTGCCATGCCATCATGTCCCATGCCGTCATCCTCCTCTTCCTCCTCTTCCTCTTCTTCTTCTTCTTCTTCCTCCTCGTCTTCTTCCTCCTCTTCCTCCTGTCCTTCGATGTTGGTGATAGTCATTGCAGCCTGACAACCCTCGTCTCCCTCCTCCTCCTCGTCCTCCTCCTCTTCTTCCTCCTCTTCTTCTTCTTCCTCTTCCTCCTCCTCTTCTTCTTCGTCTTCCTCATCCTCCTCGTCCTCCTCCTCGTCCTCCTCCTGCTCGTGTGTTTCCGCCTGCTCCTGGCTCTCCTTGGAGCCGTCCTCTTCGCCGTCACAGCCCGCCATGTTTTCTCTCCTGAAGTACCTGTTTCTTCTCCCGTCGTCCTCTCCGTCCTTCTCCTCTCCCGCCGGCGCTCTGGCGGCGGCCTCGTCTCCCTCCTCGTCTCCGGCCCCTCCTCCGGTCCCCGTCCCGTTTCCGGCCGCGGGACATTTGTGGTCTCTGTAGTAGCTCTGTCTGGTGAAGCCTTTGTTGCAGGTGGAGCATCTGAAGCGGTAGTTGTCCGTGTGCGACTGCTGATGCTCGAGCATGTGAGCCCTGCGGCTGAACGCCTTCTGACAAAAGAGACACTTGTAGGGTTTGATACCTGGAGGGAAGAGCAGTCCATGAGCGTCAATGTTCCCTACTTTAAGTTCATGCCTGATGCAAACTTGTACTGTATATAACCGCAAACTCAAGTTTCAGGGACACAAACAATTCTCTCATTTAAAGCGACTTCTACTTCTAAAGGTGATATTTCTATCTTTTTATTTAAACTATTGGCCCTGCAAACATGCCCTTATGATCATTCAACAGCAATATTTCCACATCTAGGTGGGTATAATGTATTCCATCTTAACGCTTGTCTTTTCTTTCTACATCACGTGGGAAAGGATGTTTTATTATCGCCACGACTTCACAACAATATTACCAGCAACAATGCGTTATCTTTGTTTGGGTGAGAACGATGGCCGGTGTTATTCACTCACCAGAGTGTGACAGGATGTGGGCCTTGAGTTTGTCTGGTCTGTTGAACTCTTTGGTGCAACCCACATGTGTCCTGATGACAAAAATACAGAAAAATAGCGTTAAATAAAATAAAAACCATGAGTCAAGTAGGAAACGAGGTTAAATAATCAAATAGAGCGCTTTCCCTCCATCAAGACCCTCACCTAAAGGGACACTTGTATTTCTTGAAGGGCTCGTGGATGAGCATGTGTCGCTTCACTTTGTCCTTCCTGTTGAACGTCGCCTCACAGAGGGAGCATTTGTATGGCTTTTCACCTGGAAAATGGGATCAGCATCAAACTCAGACCGCGTGACTTTACATTTAAATGATAAGTGATGTACAAAGTGGGGGGCGGATATGACAAAACTCTTTCCTTTGGCAAACTTTTTGCAGTTGCGCAACCTCCCAGCGCTTTCAAATGCTGACATCTGACTAATCTGAAGTTCCCTGAGGCACAGTTAAGGTTTTTATTGACTACTTCCTTATTTTAACAATAGGTTCTTCCTTCTGCCGCAGCTCCATTTTCCGTTGTGATAGGAATAAAGTGCAGAACTATGTTGTAATGCTATCTAAAGACACGAGACAGCGAGAATATCGATCCCTCGACTTGGCTGGAGAACCCGGCGCAATGTACCGGCGGCCTAAAGTCTTCATACAAAGGGGACAAATAATGTTTTCCAGAAGTCTTTCAGACCTGAGTGAATGCGCGTGTGCAGTTTGAGGTAGTGCTCTGTCTTGAAGGCTTTCTTGCAGATCTGACACTTAAACCTCCCGCCGACGCCGTGCGTGGGGAGGTGGCGTCTGAAGTACCTCTCACACGGGAAAACCTGACGGGCAGCAAAAAGAAAAAGATCAGACGCTGCCCCGGGGTCTTCCAATGTGACATGAAAAAAAAAAAATCAAACGTGGCGGACTCGTACCTTTTGACAGTGCGGGCAGGGAAAGTTGTGCGAGGCGGTCAGGAGATGCTGCTCCAGTGCCTCCTGGGTAGAATATCGGCTCTGACACTTGACACACCTGAGGGGAGAACAAGGGGTGCTGTCAGGGATATGAAGCATGTACCAACCAACCAGTGGCCCTTCTTCTATTCGGCTATAATCAGTACTGAAGCAACACGACTGTGAGAGATGGAGCCCACCTGTAGATGCTGGTCTCCTTGCGTGTGCTCTGCTGGGGGCAGAAGCAGTGGGAGTACTGGTGGACTCCCAGTTCAAACAGCGAGGGGAACTCCTTGCTGCAGAGGTGGCAGCGGTAGGTCAGCTGCTCCTGGTGCGTCCTGATGTGCTCCAGGAACTGATCCAACTTCTGGAAGGTCTGGGAGCAGGACTTCAACACACACTTGTAGACCTGCGGGAAAGGGGGGGGGGGCGGCGGGGGGGGGGTATTTAAATCTCGCTGTGGAAGAAATAAAATCCCCCCAAAACAAGAAAAATAAAAAAGGAAGCGAACGTGTGGACTCTGCGCTTACCTGCTCCCCTTTGTGCTGGGTCAGGTGAGACTTGAGCTGGAAGTAGGTCTTGAACTTGCTGGCGCAGAACTGGCACTGGTAGGAGCTGTCGATCACAACTATTTGCTTGGTCGGAGCTTGGCACTGCTGGTCCTGGTTGGACTGCAGCTGCAGCTGCGGATGCCCGTTCTGCGCGGCCGGCCCTCGGCCGTGCTCCGGATCGGCCGGAGCCTCGGCCGCGCTCTCCTCCAATTCCACCAGAGCTTCTGTAAAACAGGCATTGCGTGTCGCTGTCAGGGCTGGAGCTGTGAATCTGATGCTGGATCAGTAGCCGTCGTTACTTTTATAATTAGATTCAGCATTAATTGCAGGCTAATGACCAGACCGTTTTAACAATGTGTACCTAATAATCTGGCAGCTGAGTCCATGTGCTTATTAGTGTAATTTCCACATGACGCATGAATATTGTTCAACAGATTTTACCTGTTTGAACAACCTCTTCCTCTAGTTGTGTTTGACAGTTCTGCTGCTGTGACCCCTCCTCCTCCGGATCACCTCGCTGCTGCTCCCCGCCCACCTCCTCCTCATTGGACGGCACTGGTACCATCTTTACTGTGATTGGCAATCTGGACACCGTGCTGGCCACACCCATAGGCCACACCTTTAAGATAAAGAGTCACCGTTCGTACCGTGTTGTGTGTTCACGTCTCATGAAAACAATAATAATTACCATCAAGTTAATTAACTATTTTACGCTAGACCTCCCCGAAAACAGTCACATTGTCCAATCATAGCTTCGCAACCATAACTATCCACGACAGCTCAGTGT
>NW_027176153.1:8271722-8296722 GCF_023055335.1 Clinocottus analis
CAGTCTGTTTATTTGCCAAATTTCCAATTTGGCAGAACATCCTGTATGGCCGTTTCAGCACCAAGCCCCAATGTTTCTTTTTCAACAGTTGGCTTTCAATAGGTCGTCATTCATGTTGAAGGGATATTGTTTTATTATGCATTTCTAGCTAGTTTTTTGGGGGGGATTTTAAATATGCAATAAGATTCACAACAGGGGAAAGAGGAACTTTTAAGAGAAATGTCCAGGCTGCCTGTAAACTCCTGCAAGCAAACTTTCAAGAAGTTTCATTGTTCCTCAAATTCACCGTCTACAGCCGCTCCAAGTGGTTGTTGATACTCAAACTGCGGCGTCTGAGCTTGGCCCTGAAGTCCAGTGGAGGGGTCCCTCCTCGCCTCGCTGCCTGACACACCGCGATGTCAGAGACTCTGATAACGGGGCAGACGTCAGAGGATCTGTTGGCCGACTTCGAGACCTTGCTGAACTCCGGGAGCATCGACCTGAGCGAGAGCCACCAGATCGTGATCATCACCAGCCCTGACGATGAGGCGCTGCACTCGGCCGTCGCCCCCACCAGCACCGGGGAGATCCTGCTGTTCGCCACGCCGCAGGGCCCGGTCGACATGGGGGTCCAGGACAAGAGGCGACCGGCGCTGGGAAGACCTCCGGTGAGGGGAGACACGAGGAGTTGTGCTTAAATACATTGTCGAATTGTTTACCTAAATGTGCTTCTGTACCCACCTGACAAAGCTGTAGAGGTCTGTCCACCTGTTGCTCAAAGACATTCTGCTTTTCGTTCAGCAGACGGGGGCTTTTTATATAATAATTGTATCTGTCTTTTGCATCTGTATCTCTTCAGGTAAAGAGGAAGTTAGACCTGGACAGTGACCATCAGTACGTGAGCACAACACGACCGTCCATAGGCCAAGTGCCACCCTCCACACCTGCTCCTCCCAGAGGTAGGCGCACGCACGCACGCACGCACGCACGCACGCACGCACCTAGATCCACAGATTTTTCAGAGCAGCACGTGAGCACTACATCATCCAATCCATAAAAAACTTTGACCTTTTGCTACAGCCGTCGTCCAAAAAACAACAACTGCTGTCCTTTGATCAGCAAAGACAACAGCCTGCGAACCTGTCTGTTATTGTGTCACACTTTACGACACGCACAACAATCAAAACAGAATATGTGCGTGGCTTGTTTAAAGCCAGGCAGGCAGTCACATGTTTTGTAGTTCTTAATTGACTAAACACACTTGTTGTTGTCATCGTACTTTGGCGACAAACTAGAAAATCATGTCACTTACGTCTTTTCAAAAATGGGACAAATCCCAAGGACTTGGAAAGTATTTACGTGCAATTCAGTACAAAACATATTTTTTTTTATCCTGAACTCTTAAAGTTGTGGTTAAAATACGCCTTTTTTTGTTTTTTAAACCCACGCATGCTCTGTTTACGTCCAGTTCCTCGAACCGCGACGGAGAAGTCCCGCTACGACACTTCCTTGAACCTGACCACCAAGCGCTTCCTGAACCTGCTGTCGCAGTCGGCGGACGGCGTGGTGGATCTGAACTGGGCCTCGCAGGTCTTGGATGTCCAGAAGAGACGCATCTACGACATCACCAATGTCCTGGAGGGAATTGAGCTCATCTCCAAGAAGTCCAAGAACAACATCCAATGGCTGTAAGTGTGAATACAGAACACATAAGACTCAGGCGAACCGGTGTATGAAATGTAAACAGTGGAAGACTATAAGCATGAATACAAGCACATATTAAGGGAATTTCTGTCCGTAAATGTCTTTGATGCGCTATCTTCCCCCGCAGTGGTAATCGGGTTGACGCGGCGTTGGTTTCCCGCCATAAGGAGTTGCAGAGAGAGGTGTGTGACCTCACAGACGCCGATGAGCAGCTGGACGAGCTCATTTCCAAATGCAACCTCCAGCTCCGACTGCTCACGGAGGAACCGCAGAACAAGAAATATCCTCTTTGACCGCGTGACCTGACTGTTTACGTTTCGCCAACGCATCTTTTTTGTGGTGCGCTCTACATGCGGCCGCGTTGTATTCCTTAACCGTTGTGTTCGTCACGTTGGGCTACGTGCGCTGCCAGGACTTGAAGAAGTCCTTTGATTCCCCAGACCAGCTGGTCATGGTGATCAGAGCGCCACCAGAGACGCAGATGCAAGTTTCAGAACCCAGCAAGGTAACGAGGAATTGGACGCTTAACGGCTAAATTTCGAGCACAAAACACACGTAAAACGCAATGTTGTGTTGCATCAAATTCATTGATTATCATTAAAAGTTTAGTAAAACTGATTTTCTTGAATGTTTTGTGTCGTCTCTCAGGGTTACCAGGTGTCGCTGAAGAGCACGCGGGGTCCGATCGACGTCTTCCTCTGTCCAGAGGACAGCTCCGGAGTCTGCAGCCCCGTGTCGGAAAGTAGTCCCTTCAAATCCGACGAAGACCCCTCCCTGGTCCCGCCTCCCACAGAACCCGCAGACCAGTCGCACACCAGAACGTCAGCGGCGGCAGACGTGGCTTCCTCGTCGCCGGCGTCCACATCGTCCACCGTGACGGCGACCTCCCAGCAGGACCCCTCGGCGCTGGTGTTGGGTGAAGACGCAGGTGAGTGGTCCCTTTTCTCAGTAAATGGATGGACATTTATTGAAATTCCATTTTTATTCCACAAAGTTTACATACAATTTACATTTGGGTTCATCCGACCGCAGTCGGGTTCACGTGCAGGCCAAAAAAACCCAACAGTTTTAAACAAGAGTTTGTGGTGAAACATCTGGGGCGACGCATCTCACAATGTGTAGGCGCGTGTTACAGTTAGAAAGTGGAGGCTGCTTAGCCTAGCATGCTAACCCCAGTACCGATTCCTATGCCACAATTATTTTGTGTCCATTAAATATTATTTCTGCTCCTGCGTGCTTGACGTTTTGTTGATTTTTTTTTTTTTTTAAAGTTAATTTTTTTGAACCTACTTTCAGCGACTGGCTGTCATGTGACCTTGGCACAGTTCGTAAGGTCACCAAGCGATTCCAATCGCACACACACTCTTACAAAAAAATGAATGTGTAGCATGTGTTGAAGCCACGAAGCAGGACATTGATCACTGGTGTTATTAACATTGTTCACAATGTTTTTTTGTTGCATCAGCGTTTCCCAGCATGGCATGCGGGCGTTGTTAGTTTGATCAGTTACAGATGCTCTCTTCCGGCTGTGACTGGTCAAATGGTGCAGCACACAATGCTTAATGCTTTTGACTTTCCGCGACAGAATCGCTGCTGGGAGGCGACCCGTTCTCCAGCCTCGCAGACATGCCCAACTTCGACCTCTCGCCGCTCTCGTCCTCGGACTTCCTGACTGCGGATGGCGTTCCCCTCCAGCTGGACGGTTTCATCAACCTGTCCCCCCCCCACAGTCACGACTACCACTTTGGACTGGAGGACCACGAAGGCATCAGCGAACTGTTTGACTGTGACTTTGGCGACCTGTCGCAAGTTTTGGGGGACGGTTAGACGCAGGCGGCGTACGAGGAGTTCCCCTGCGGGTCTCCCTTAAAGAGGGCTGGACATCAATGTTTTATGGGCAAATAATCTTGTCAAAAGTCCAAACTTAATGTTTTTTAATTGTGCGATTGGAGGTCGGGTGGCGGGGGATGATTTGTGCCGGTGATCCTCAAAATACTACCCGAACTTGAAAATGTTGGTCCCCCAAAATTGTTCAGCACATCATTAGCACTGCTCTTTGGCCATTTAAACTCTAGACAAAGACTTTAGCTTAAATATAGCTATTTAAATTATTTATACAAATGTTATTTTGATAATTTGTACGTGCATTTTATTTTTTTGTCCATATAGATGTTTAATCCAGGTGGATTGTGTGTGTGTGTGTGTGTTGGGTATGGACTCGTAGGGCTGGTTTCCTAAACCCAGATTAGCTAACATCTGATTCATCTGGCTGTTTTTTCTTCCCACGTCTCGGTGTGAAAAGAAACATTTACATCTGGCCTGTGCGTGTGTGTCTGAGACCCATTATTATAAGAGGCCATCAAAAGCACAAACGTTTCTCAATTGGAAGATGAGTTTGATGTAAAACACTGGAAACCTGACTGACTGGTTTCTCTGACGGTGACTCAAAGTATGACTGCCCCAACTTCCATCCTCCATGTGTGGAACGGACCTGACTCCTCGACTGGATTAGCAGGAGGCTGGGATGAATAGCTGAAGGTTACCAAACCTCCAAAACCTGCTAACTAATGTTTTCACGAGGCGGTTTCGACCCATTGGAACTACACAAACCAAGGGCAGCTTGACCCTCGTCTTTTTTTGTTTGTTTTGTAAATAGTGACCTAAAGGATTACCATGACTTTTTTTCAATACTCACAATTTTATTGTATTTTCTTCGAAAGGCGCAGTTTCATTCTGTTGACTGGAGGGGGGAAAAAAATCCGGTTTCACCGACTGGAGCTAAGAAACTCCAGCGTGAAAGATCTAGATAGGTTTGGTTGATGTGCAGGTGCTGGCTTACCGCTAGGCGTTAAGCCAGCCAGTCAGAGAGCTAGCTAGGCGTTAAGGCAGTCAGAGAGTAGTCTTCAATCAACGTTTTGGAGTCCAACATGTTTGAGAGTGTAACCGTTTGCCGAGCGTTTCGTTGCATAGGTTGACGATAGGTTTTTGGGGATGTTATTGTTCAGCGTATGCACTTCAGGTCAGTTCAGAGAGTTCATGTTCATGCCTTAAATCAATAGCCTCGAGTGGGGATATGGATATTCCTGCTTCTTGTCCTGTGTTGGACCCAGCAGGCTGCGTCTCCACGCGCCGCCACGAAGACGTTCTCACATCGTGCACTCACGAGGTGGAAAACCTGCTCCGCGTCACGTGTCCTTAGAAACGACAGTCAGACCTTTTCGCTTGTTCTAAATTATGTAAGTTAACATGTTTGTTTATTTGTTTTTTGCTTTCCTGAAGTATTGAGGTTGTGCGTGTGTAATTTTTTTGTTGAATTTCATATTTATTTAAAACTAAAACAAAAAAAAAGGAGGGGGCGCGAGTCGTAGAAAAAAAAGGTACGGGATCTTCCATAAATTTTCTGGCAGGGAGCGACTTTACACCCTTATGATTTATCTGGAGAAGCCAATCATGAACTGCTAAATGTGTCCTTTTAATGGTGAAAATAAGTGTTTTATTTGTAAATTAGCTTCTCATCAGTAGCACTTTTTTATATCGCCATGTTTTTGGTTTTCCTCCTTGGAGAATATATTCGTACCTGTTGTGCATGTGCAACCTTCGCATCGGCTAATGATGCTGAAACATATTCAGGAATGCAGTATACGTGTAAAATTGTAAAAAATTCTTCATACCTTCTTGCTCACGTCGCTTTTTCCGACGACTGATGTCTCTCCATGTTGCAGGCAACATAGCTGATCTGAGGTTGTACATGTGTTGTAGTGTGTGTGTGTGTGTGTGTGTGTGTGTGTGGCCTTTGGGTGCCTCAAACTGTTGTGCGAATGTGGGAAAACCTCGCCTGCTCCCTTTGACCGTCACCGGATCACGTGATTGAGCGCTTCTGAAAAACTATATAAGTGTCAGTCGTCCCTCGTGACCCTCGGCATGCGTCATGTGTTCGGTCTCGCTGCGATTCATGTTCATAATCATCATAGTCATGTTTCAGTTCTCTGCATCACCTTGTCGAGGTTAAACTATAATAGTGAATGAAAACTCAAATCAGGATCTTTGTTTTGTTTTCCGTGGTGAAAGAATGTAATTTTTTTTTTTTTTTTTTTAGGTGTTGGGAACAATAGTTTTTTTGGGTTGAAATCAAATCACTTTCAGTTGAAGAAAAACTACATCTGGGACTTGTGTGACTCAAAGCATGGTAACATTTTAAAAATATTATAAATAACATCCTCACGCAGTGGTTGTTATGTCAATTTAGGGAACGTTGTTCTTCCCTTTTTTGTACGTTCTCGAGTGTCCGGTGACGTTTCCTTTCTGTTGCATCCACACAGTCGTCTGGTTTCTGTTTCACAAGGGACACAAACAGCGGCCTCCAGTGTGAAAGTCGGACGGTTTTTGGGACCCGAGCTCCTCCCTGTACAGATGTTCACACCCTACATACGTCCCGGGTCAGGATCACGGGGTGTACGTACGTACGCGCGTACGTAACGGACTTAAAGTGGAATCGGCTGACGAACGCAGAGTGAAAGTGAGTTGACTTCAACCCGGTTTGAGTCTCTGTTCAAAGTGCTTTTAAGGGAAACCGTAGCTTATCCAGCAATTCAACAATCAGTTTTTGCTTTGGAGTTGGTTTGTTTTTTTTGGCGCCGTAAATAGTGGGTAAAACCCCCCACAGATTTGTACTTGTGAATTATTAATATGCCCGTTTTGTATTTAAAAAAAAAAAAATTGACAAATAAAAAAAAGACCTATTTTGATTGTGCAACTTTGTGTCTTTCCGTCGCACGAAGTGAATCTAACACCCAACAAAAAATAAAATATCCCAATTAATCATTCGTATTATTTTGTCATAACTTCAGAATGTTTGATTGTCATTAAATCCTGTTAGAGCTGCAGACGTTCCCGCAAAAAAGTTTTTTTCCACAGCTCAATGTAACATCTTCACTGATCCTCATTCCTACAGTTACTCTCATCATTACTGTTGTATTAGAGGAAATATTCTACATAATATTTCATAGTTATCATTATTAGAGCACAAAATAAGGGCTCAGATTGAGGCGTTCACGACCACATGAGACAGCAAAAAAATCCATTTTGAGGCTCATAACTTACTCGCTGTCAGTATTAATCATGCACAAGTAAATGCAATCTCACCTGTGCAGCTAGGGGGCGCCCTTCACCATGAGGCGACGCAGAGAGACACAATCAGTCCAGAATGTGTGACAGCAGACGGTTTTCTTTTGGATTCATTTACACTGCAGGAGTTTCTGCTTTTCCTCAGTCACTCTGTATTTTATTTGAGGTCATATTGTAGCATTATTATAATGAGTTACCGGCTTATTCCTAGTAAATTGCAGTCTTTGCACATCCTACTTTAAACACTAGATGTCGATTACATTTAGTGAAAGGATCTCTGCCTCAACCTCTTGGCACATAAACCAACATGTTAGCGTTACTGTCTTCATATTAAACTTCCAGATGTACGTCTCAAAAAGATCATGATGCAAATGTAAGTGGTCGCTTTGGCCTTAAAGAGAAACCAATATACGGTAGTAATGGACTTATTTATAGATTTATTTCACATGTCCTGATATTTAAACTGGACAGTGAATCCTGGACGGATTGCAAACATTTGGTCGAAATTTGAATTTGTCTAATTCTTCGGTATACAATCAAATATCTGGAAAGACGCTGAAGGTCTGAAGCCGTTTATTCACTTTATCGAGCGTCATAAGGGCTGAAATTCCACTTTAAACATCGTACGCTCTCCTTGTTCGTCCTTACTGTGCGTCTGCTGTGTTTATTTCCCTGTCTGGACCTTTTCTCTATCGATTTCCTTCTGTCACCGGCATCTAATGTCTTTTTCAAAATGAACAGCACTCCTGTATTCATGGATAATAATGGCAGCATCAAGACCAGTAAAGCATCCGTTCTACAGCAAGTATTTACTACTGTTGCATTCATCAGGCATGTCATTGTGCCTGGGTTGGCTGTTGGATCCCAAAAGTATTCATACTGTATTCTGTTGACAGTCTTTCAGAGATGTTATAGTGTCTTCACACAGATATCTCAGTTTACTCTGTGCTTCGATTCATTCTTTCACTTGCTGCCGTTAATTCTGTCGGTTTACAAATAACATTATTCAAATATTGCTACTGGGCCAAGGTTTTCCAACTGTGCAAAACTATCCACCACTGTTGAGAAATCTTGTTTCCTTGTCGTGGTACAATGGTGCACGGCCTCAATAAAGATGCTTATCAGCGGGAAGGTGGAGCCTGTCCGTCATACCGTCAGTCGCTGGCAACTCCCGCTGTCAGACGATGGCTTTCACTGAACAGACGCACATCAGAGGTGAGTTCACGCTGCAGGTCACGCTTTCCTCTCAGAGAAACAGTTTTCAGATGGTATTGATGCAATTTATTATGCTCTATAAATGTAAGATTTCTGACTTGGCAAAGCTCACATTGATCACATGCGAGTCTCATTTCAACATTGAGTCAAATAGATATCTGCCTGACAGGATATTCAACTGAATGTTTTGTCGAAACAAGGAGGTGACTTGAGTCTTTGAGGTGGGAAGATATTCACAAAGACAGAAGTGTAAATCATTTGACTGCAGAGCATGGTGTGTGACAGACAGCTTGTGGGGATGGTGTAGCACAGGTATGTGTCAGAGGCACTGCAGCTTTTCAACAATGTACAAGAAAGAGAAACTCCCCTTGTGGAGTCCACTGTCCAGTGTTTTCCCTCTCCCAGATGAATGTGTTTGTAACGCGTCGTCTCTTTCCCCAGCCGCCGCCGCCGCGAGCCGGTGCCGACTGAAGTTCGTCAACTTCGAGGCTCTTGAGAACCAAAACTCCCATGAGACAGCGGGGCTCAGCAAAAAGCACCTGGTGGTGCGGCGAGGGAAACCGTTCACCGTGACGCTGCTGTTTTGCAGCCGGTCCTTCAACCCTCACACGGAGAGCCTGGTCCTGGAGGTGTGGCTAGGTATCAAAGATGGGATCGTGTTAGGGAAACAATTACCAAATGAAAAGCTACATTCATGAGCATTGAAAAGCGAGCTCGCTTGATCCGATACAGTCAGGGGTGTTTCCTGCTGCAGCCTTACTTGATCTGGTTTGACCAGTAGTTCAGCAGGTCTGCTGGCCTCATGTAAGAGCACTTAAGGCAGGTATTACAGGTCCAGTTACTACAGCTAACTGACTGAAGGGCTATCTTGGGGCAAGTGCCCACTCTCTTCTTGGGGAAGTCTCCTAGAGGCCGGGAGGACGAAACTACATTTTGTTTCCTCATTTCATAGGCCTCATCGGCCTAAAAGTGAAATTGCTGCTTCCTCCTGTGATGCTACGGTGCCCCAAAAGACTATTTTCCCCACAGAAGTAACGCAGCAGATAGTATTATTTGTTGCTGCTACGTAAATCAACTTCACAGTACCAACACTTAAGTAGTCCTTATTTAAAAGTCCTAAAAGTAAAATGCACTAATGGCTGAATCCAGAGTTCATTCCCCTCCTCTGTTCTCATGAACGAGGGCTGGGAGGCGGCGGCTTTAAGGAATGCCAGTGTGCTCCCTCTGTTGGCTCATGGATGAGGAAGATTGAAGGTATTTTCATCTGAATTCTATAACTAGATGTCAAATTTGTTTTCACTGGGCTACTTTTAAAGGAACAAACAGGGCTGCTACCTCCAACACTGTATCCAGTTCTCTTTCTGGATCCACGATCAGACCTGACCACGTAAAAAAAAAACGCTGACTGTGTTGACTCCGTGAATTCAACTTTGCATTTTTAAGAGCGAAATAATGTTATTCCTCCATTCCAAAGTGGCACAGTCAAACTTTAAGTGTCTTCTTTTCCCCACACAGGTAATCGGTCAGAGAGGATCCCAGTCCAGTTCTCTGACCGGCACGCCGACACCCACAGCTGGTCGGCCAAAATCTACCCAGGCGGCGCGCGTTCTCAGTCGGTCGCCGTCCACATCTGCTCCCCTGCTAACTCCTCGGTGGCTCTGTATCACCTCCAGCTGCACATAGAGACCAATCGGGGAAGATGGAGCTACGCAGTCGGAGACTTTGTGCTGCTCTGCAACCCGTGGTTGAAAGGTTCGGTCCCGTGTAATAATACCATAGCCTGTATCTAAAAGGCGGGCGTACACGGAAGTGAATGTTATTGGAGCGTGGCGAAGGGACGTAGAGATGCTGTGTACAGCTCTGGTAGCAGTAGCGACCCGTCAATCACAAAGCGGCCACGCTGGAAAGCATACCCATGCTTTGGTATCGTTTTGTTTGACTCTAAATGGATCGTAACTAATTAAATGAACATCATGTTGGATTGAACATGTCCTGAAACTAGAGATTGAGACCATAAACTCCTGTTTACGATGTGTTACTTAGGGAATAAAGTAGAGTCACTTTCTCTCGCAGACTTCTGGACAATCAGACTTGCTTTTTGTAAGCAGAAGACTCGGCCCCGGTGGCCAGTCGCGAGAATGCAACTTTAAGACACTTCAGTTTTGGCTTCACCTTTCAGAACCAGAGGGACGCCGCCTGATTGATACTCCTCTCCGTTTTTACTGTTGCCTTGTAGACGTCACCCCTGCTCTTGCCTTACAGGTGATCCAGTTTACATGCCACTGGAGGCCCAACTACAAGAGTATATCAAGAGCGATCACGGGCTGCTGTACATGGGCACCTATCAGAACATTAGTGCTCGGCCCTGGTTGTTTGGTCAGGTGTGCAACGCTTGGCTCTCACGAATGGATCACGTATATCGTTTATTTGCAGGTAAGCTCACGGCACTTCTGTTCCCACGTGTGTAGTACGAGCCGGGGGTGCTGGAGGCGTGTCTGAAGCTCCTGGAGGTCAGCCCACAGCACCTCAAGGACAAAGACAAAGACTACATCCGCCGGGCAGACCCCGCCTACCTCAGCAGAGTGATATGTGCCATGGTGAGGGACGACAACCGAGCCGGATGCGCGATCAATATGTAGAAAACCGTGTACACGCATGACTGGAACGTGTGATGTGTCTCCTCCCCCCCCTTGTCCAAGGTGAACTGTAATGACGACATGGGTATTTTGGCGGGGAAGTGGCAGGGCAGCTACGAAGATGGGGTCAAACCCACAGACTGGAGCGGCAGCGCCGACATCCTGCAGCGCTGGGCCTCGTCCAACTGCAGCCCTGTGCGCTACGGACAGTGCTGGGTCTTTGCGTCCGTCCTCTGCACAGGTACTTTGACTAGTTGTGTGTTGAGGTATTAATGCAGGACTGGAGGGTGACGCTACCGAGCAGGCGCCTCGCTGGAGACTCTCGTGCAGAAGCCAGATGTACAGTAATGACAGCAATTGCCCTAAAATCTGAGGGTCCTGAGGGTCTTTGTCCAGATGGGACCGCCCACGCTGACAGAACGATGACATGAAAAGAATTCTGACTACAACGTCCTCTGCAAAATAGTTTTTTCTGCTGAGAGACGATCAGATGGGAACACATGTTTCTACAGTTTACATCTACTTTAGACCACGTCCCAGAAATAAAAACCACCAAAGACCACAGTGACCGCTTCTTTCCCTTTGTAACGTCAACCCCGTCCAAAGCAGACCTCGCTTGTTACGCAATATTGGCCTGATTTTGTTTGCTTTGTCTTTTTTGGATACGTAGTGATCTTGCCTGCTTAGTTTACAGCATGTGTAAATGTTAACACATCCTAGAGTTTCCTGATGTTACCTGATGCCTGTTGCTGTGTGTGGATAGACCTTGATATGAGCAGGAAAAAAAGAATAGCAAAGTAAAAACTGGCCAGATACCGTGAGATGTTCTTGTATTTCTGGTAAACCTTTCAGAACATCATCGTCATATTTTTACCTAACAGACGTATCAAAATGTTCTGTCAATCCAGCTGATTTCAACATGCCGGTGAATCCAGATATGATTTTCATTTTCTCTCCCAGTGATGAGAGTGTTGGGGATTCCCTCCAGGGTGGTGACGGTTTTCAACGCCGCCCATGACGCCGATGGCAACGTGACAATTGAAGAATATTACTCGAGCACCGGGAAAAAGCTCAACCAGTCAAAGGACAGCATCTGGTTGGTGTCTCTTGCTCTCAAACCACAAGGACACCCGTTGGTCTTTATCATCCGGATGATTTGACAATTTTCATTTCAAGCCATTTTTCATTTTTTTTATAATGAAAGGAAAGAAAAAATAAATCGTCACCATAGTGCGTTTGCCTGTGATCATGTGTGTTACTCCTCTGTGCATTTGTGTGTGTCCATCGCAGGAACTTCCATGTGTGGGTGGAGTGTTGGATGAGCAGAGCGGACCTGGGCGTGGGGTTCGGCGGCTGGCAGGTGGTGGACCCGACCCCGCAGGAGAAGAGTGCAGGTGGGTGGCGGCCCCCCCGACAGGAAGCCCTCCCGTCACATTCACTTTCTTCTCGACGTGTCCTGTCACAGCCTGGAAGACATCGGGAACGGTTTGTGAATCACTACGTCGCAGTAAACTTGACGCACTTCCTCCTCCGCAGGGGTGTTCTGCTGCGGCCCTTGCCCGGTGGTCGCCGTCCGGCACCGCTACACCCGCGCCCCCTACGACACCACGTTCATCTACGCCTCCGTTGACGCCGACGTCGTCCGGCTCATCCTGCATGAGGGAAAGCTGGTGGGCAGGAAGCTGGACACGGAGGCGGTGGGGAAGCTGATTTACACCAAGAGCGTCCACTCCGACGCGCCAGAGAACCTGACGTGGCTTTATAAGAGCTCGACGAGAAGTAAGCCCGGGAGCAGCGTGGTGCATACCCGTGCAGCCAGTCGGCTTGTAGTGTGTGTTCTCCTCGTATGTGATGAGGTTCTTCGCTCTTTTCTTTTCCCATTTCAGGGAAGCAACCAGCGGTTGTGATGAAGCGCCGGAATCTGGCAGGTGAGTGAGCGGCTGTGATGAAGCGTCTCCAGAAGTGAACAGAAGTTTTTATGCTACAGAGGTGCAAGCTTTGATACTGTTGCTTTTCCCCCCTCTCACTACTACAGTGACGTACTCGTCTTGCCGAATGGGTAAGCTTTCACTCCTCTGGTGCTCAATAAATACAAACTCCTCAATTGTGCAAAAAAAGGATGGAGCTCCTGCCGAGCTACTCAAAATGTATTTGCTAACAAGTCATATCCGCAGGTAGTCCCGCCCCCTCCCCGTCCGCCCCGGGAGAAAAGCCCCCCGGTTTGGAGGTGTCCCTAAGCGTAGATGGGCAGCCATCTTTGGGGGAGAACATCTCCGTGTGCGTGACGGTCACAAACCGGAGGAGCAGCCCGAGGCTCCTGATGGAGCACCTCAACGCTCAGCTGAAGGACTTCGACAGCAACCCACAGCGGAGCTTCTGGAAAGCACAGAAAGAAGTGCGCATACAGCCGGGGGGAGGTGAGGAGACGGGGCCTCCGGCACCACGCTCGGATTACCGTATTTCATGTGTAAATTCCATTTTGGGTGCACCTCCCACACACACCTTCACATCTGGTCCGCTCTCTGCAGTCCTGACGCTGCAGGAGGCCATCCGGCCCTCCGAGTACGAGTCGGTCCTGGCAGGCGACGACATTGTGAACGTGGCGGTGGTGATCAAGGACGTGGAGACCGAAGAAACAGTCCTGGACGCCCAGGAGTTCAGCATAAGCTCGCCGCAGATAACCATCGAGGTACGGCAGCATCCAGGATGCAGCGCCGTCCTCCTGTCTCTGTCTTCTTTATCGCCATCGCTCCGCCTCCTGTCAGCCGCGCTTGATAAGAGGAAGTTATTTAAACGACGGAGCAGCCGCATCAATCACCTCCTTTGGGTTTTTAGTTTGCTTTTCACACTACACCATATCGTGATGTTTGTATTGCATCATATACGATGCACAGAATAAGCAAAATATCAATATTTGTCTGTGTTTAATGAAAATAAGGTGTATAGACAAAATATATGTATGGATTCAAGATGAATTGCATTACATTCATAAAACGTATCATAATGGCTGTGTTTTTTTTTTTTATCCAAACGTATGTCATGTTAATCTCAGAATATTGAATTAATTGTATTATCTAGCACATTTACTCCGTTAATCTCTGAGAATATCTGATCCACGTTTGTTTTTTTCTCAGAAATTGACAACTTTTTAGTTTTTTCTCGGATTTTTACTCCCATGTCTCCGGGATTTTTGAAATACATTTTTACCTACATTGACGCTAATAATTGGCGGCCAAAGATATCCCCTGTTTTGAGCTCAATATATACAAATCTACTTTAGATGGATGAACGGCAGAAATGGTGATGTGTTGCCGAGCTATTATCACATCTGGATCAAGCTCAGCTGAGCTCAATATTATTCATTTGGACTTCCACAGCTAGTAATTGGCAATCAGCATCTCATCAGAGTTTCATACTTCGAGTAAATTTACTGTAATTTTAGCTGAATAACCTCAGACTCACAGAAACAACGTTTTTCCTGCGTGAAACGTGGGAAAACAATTCTAATCATACGTGTCGTGCACTGCCAGCAGAGGAGGACTTGGTCCATCTTGGCCATTGAAGTTGGTGAAGATCTTTGACCTGTCAGTCAGAGCACTGGGCGCCACATTGTGCTGCATTGACGTGGTGCTGGTGTTAGGATAAGAGGCGCGAGCTCACCAGACAAAACTATTCTTATTCTCACTTTGGAGTCCTATTAGCTTGCACAAAGTGCGTGTAGTGTGGTCCAAACTACGTTATCGATGGAAATCAGTTTCTTTGTTTCAGTTAAGTTTTGAAAGAAAGTCTGCTTCTGATGTGTCTTGATGTTGGCGTGCAGCAAATTCCAAACAGGAGAAGCTCTATAGGTAACAGCTCACACATTTAACACCGTCTTGTGTCCCTGACATACGTTTTAACTTGTACGCTGATGACCTCCGCTCAGCGCCATGTGCAGTGTTGTCTGTGGGTCATGTGACCGGGATGAAGCTGTCAGTAACTCTGGCTTCTCCTCAGATTAAGAGGGAGCACACGGCCCAGGTGTCCTTCACCAACACTTTAGCCAAAGCCCTGACGGGAGCCGTGCTGACGGTGGAGGGATCCGGCTTGTTGCCGGGCAAACAGGAAGCCAGGTAGGTCTGTGGGTAAGAGCTGGAGCCTCGAGGAAAACAACGCCTCTCTAGTTGATGCTGTTGCCCGCATGGCTCGTGGGACGAGAACAATACTTCAACACATTGTGGAAGCGTCGCATTCCGGCGCCGGGCGCACACACACCGTTCATTTCCGTCTTAGCTGCCGACGAAAAGATGCTGTTGTGCAATGCGGTCTGGGAATGCCGCCGGGTACGTTTCACACTGCAGAGACGCCGCCGTGCCGGTCGAGCAGTCCTTTTATGCACCTGGTTTTGAAATTCTGAGCTACATTTTTCTTTTATTGGCAAAGCAGCTTGTGCCGGGGTTACACACATTCAGATTATCTATAAAAAAAAGGTTTAAAAACAGCTTAATAACCGAGTAATAAAACCATATAAGAAAGATGACAAAATCCAGATTGTTCACATTCATGTTTTGATCTGTTTTTTATTCATTTGATTTGACCTCAAACTGTGATGAAGATTAAAATGGAAGTATAGATATGAACGACTTTGGGGTTGATACATTTCTAACATAGATTTGGTGTCAAATGTATCACTTAAAATGGATTAAAAACATCACATTACATCACAAACCTGAAGGAACACTGTGAAACAATAAATCTATGCTGCTACATTTTTTTTTTATCTAAAACTTTTCATAATAGTGTCAAAGAAGAATCCCTTCATATTCAAAATCTTATAATAAAACGCATTTTTCATTTTGTGCAACTTTCTTTAATCCATATTTCGCTGTAAATGTGTTCCCTTTGTGGTGTTTATACTTAATCCCCTGTTTCCCTTTAATGGTTTTAACTGGAACTAAACTTTATCGACCATAAAGTTTCAAACTCATCTTTTACTTTCGTCCCCTGGAGTCATGGTGGCTTTTTTTTCTTTTTTGTACTGACACGGGCGACGACGCAACCGTTTCACCTCAGAGAGGACTAATCTCGCTAATTAGAGAAAGTATTCAGCAGAAACATCCCCTAACCGTAAGAGGTCGTACATCACCGCGCTGAATACTGGAACAATAAAGCCGCTTTGGCTTTTACCTTTTTCGTATATTTTTGGGGGCTTGAGAATGAGCAGGACGTTATTTCGGGTCGCCAGACAAAATCTCGGCAAGCCAGAAAGGGATTCGTTGAATAATTGAAACACACACACACACACACACACACACTCTAGGATTGTTTGTGCTATGGAGCATCAATAATCTCGCCTGCTGTCCCGGTACTCTCTCTCTTCCCCAGACTGGTTCACCTGCAGCCAGACAAGACAATCGAGAAGACGGTGACCATTGTGGCGACTTCGGCCGGCACTAAACTGCTCATGGCCACTTTCTCACACGGCAGCAGCCCCGGAGTCGTGTCCAGGAGCTTCTGCAAAGTCTCCGTCAATGCTGCGTGAGGCCATCCTCCCAAAAAAATACAGCTACGAACAAAATCATGAGTCTGACTTGAGTTCAGACGCGAGGTCAAAGACTGTGCCGGCGTCCCGTTGCACATAAGAACATAAAGCCGGATATTCGGTCCCGCCCCTTCCTCTTATACCACCTGATCCTCATCAAATTAATATAATAATTCACAAAAAAATGCATTATTTCGAATATGAATATAAGATCCATGCATATGGCAAAGGTACGTCTTTAGATTATACAGATAATTTATGACATGATTTATAATAAAAACTAAATATATGGCTCCAACAGCACCAATAACAGGGAATTAATGTATTTGCACTGACGAAAGTATGCTTAAAAAACAAAATTCTTTCAATGAAATGAAATTGTACATGTATGTTTTTCTTCAGTAAAACGTGGATTTCCTCCTTTGTGTTGCTGCATTGCTGCAACTCAGTTACTCCACCAGGTGGCAGCATAGGAGTTTCTACTTCCTGTTTGTGTCTGTTTCCTCTGAAAATCACTCTGTCGCTGTTGAAAGGAAGAACATATTTCCTTTTTGTGTACCTGAATGTTTCTGTGTGTGTCACTGCCTGCCTCCCGTGATCGTCTCCTGGAAAGTTTGACTCAATAAAAACATACAAGTTCAATTTGTCTTCTCGGTATCTGTCAGAGACACACGGCGGTGAAAGGGACACCAACGTCTCTTCTTCTGATTTGAAGTCTGTAAAATGAGGATTTCAATGTATCTGTGAGCTCGTCATGTTAGGAGAAATCCCAGCATGCATTTGCAAGTTGAAACACTTGTTCCTCTGAACACACGTGAGGGTAAATCACGGTTGTTTCTTCTTTCGGGGGGGGAATTTTCTGACGAATGACAGTGTAGAAGTATGGTTTTACGTTTAGGGATGATCGTGGTCAATGTTGGCTGTCGGTAAAACAGCGGCCTCCGGTGGTGAAGTGCAATAATGAACTTATCTCAAATGATCCTCAATCAGTTTTTACCAACAAAGTATTTTGTCTTGTGTTCAGTTACCTCAAATTCTGAAGCAGTTCAACTATCCAAAAGTTTGAACCAGCTTGACATTGTTTTTTGAAAGCTTTAATATGATAGATGGATATGTACTTTATTACTTTTTATTATACATTTTGTTATAACATTTTTACGATCACAAGTTTTTCATAACGTAGACTGAGTAGAAAACGGGAATCAAATCAAGTTTGAGACGAACATTTAGGTGACTAGTGAAATGTATAAATCAAATGTAATCATCAGTTGGTTTTACTGAAAATAATTATTCGTCTTACACATGTGTTCAGGCAGCAGGGGAACTTCTTTTTTCAAATAGTGAAGATTCATTTCTAACACAGGAAGGATGCTTCATTTCTAGCAAAACCTTTTCCGCTGAGTCAAACCAGGTGCGACGGCTGAAAAGCCATCGTGTGACACTCCGCCAGAGAAGCTGGCCATCCCGTCAGATAGCCTCTAAAACTATACCGAGTGAGCTCGGACAAGGGCCCTCTCCTGCTCGCCCTGCGCTTTACCCTGGCATCATAATGGGCTTATAAATGGAGCGATATAGACGGTCTCGGCTCAGTATTTGGGCATTTAATCTGGGCTGGCCCTGAGCGGTTCACAGACTCTCTACACAAGGACACTTAGTGTTTCTGTGTGGAAGGAGCCTGTCGGCCGAGGCCCGCTTTGACCTGAAGGATTCTGGGGGGGCTGACGTGCGCTCGCCGTAACAGCTTGTGATCCCACCTCGGTGTCGGGGAGATTGAAGTCGAGGCGTTGGCAGACGGAGACGATAATCAGACTCCACGCTCGCTGATTTTCAGACAAATTAAACGTCAGGGGAAGGCAGCGAGCGGGACCGCTGGGCTGCTTTGAAAAGCTGAGGCTATCATAAATTATTAATGGCTCCCCCGTCACGGCCTCCCTCTCCGTCCTCTCATCCAGTCGCTCTTTCGACCATCCCGCTCTCCATCCCTCCCTCCCTTCCTCCCCTCTTCCTTCTCTACTTTGTCCTTCCTCTGTGGTCTCTTCCTCTGTCATTTCCCATCTTCCTTCTTCTTTCCATGCCTGCTTCCCACCGCACTCCCTCCCTCCTCTGCCTTCTTTTTGACTTCACTGATTTTCATCCCTCCCATCCAGCTGCTCTTCATTACCTCTACCCGCCTTTATCTTGATTACTTTTTTCCTCTTCCGCATATCCCGCCTTCCTTTTGATCGTTTTATTACTCTCCCTCTCTTTCACTCTTCCACTCTTCCTCCTTCTCTTCAAACCTTCTTGATTCCTGTTTTCCTCATCGGTTCTCTCCTCTGCTGTGATTTGCCGTGGTTCCCGTATTCTCGTCTCTCCACAGTTTGTCATTTATTGTGTGAAACCTCTCCTGTCGGTAGCTCAGTTAGCTAGCAAACCTTTTCACTGACTGCGCTGGAGCCCCGAGTCCCGGCGAATAATAATTCAGGATTCATGCCCAATGCGCAAGTTCAGTGCCAACTTGCATTCTCTGTACTGACCAGCAGGGGGCGACTCTTTCAGTAAGCATTGTAAACATGAGTTCATGTCTCAATCTCTAGTTTCAAGTCTTCTTCAATACAGCATGATGTTCATTAGGTAAATGATGGTCCATTTAGAGTCAAAAAGACCAAAAAGCAGAGTATGCTTTAGGACGGGCTTTGTTTGAGTGACAGGTCGCTGCCGTGTACAATGTCTCCACGTCACTCCTCTACATTACAAATATCGTAGCCCTTGTTCATTGGCTGCGGAAAAACAACAAGATTCTTAGCAACAACCGTGAGCCAAGATGGCGACGCACAAAATCGCAGTCCTGATGTCAATGTGGAGCTTCTCCACCATTGAGGAGCCAATGACAGCAACCCATCGTGACTGTGAGTGTTTAGCTCGCGGCGACGGAGCTACAAGCCGATTGGCAGAAGCCAAATTACATACGCGTAACATTTGAACACTGCAAAGTCTTTGGCGATTGGACTCTGTCCTGAAACAGGCAGTGATGCTGAGTCCAGACCCTGGTGGTGGTGAAGAAGGAAGTTGCTGCAATCCGTTGCTGAATGATGAGCAGGACTGAATGCTGGCTGGAGGAGCCCGGGGTGGAGGAGGGTCGCATCTCGCTTTGCGCTGAAATGACGACCGACAGCAGCAAAGTGGAGAACCTACATAAAGGTTTGACGGCAACGATATGACTGGCTTAAAGAAACAGAGCTGCATCTGATTGGTTGATTTAAAGCGGACGCTAACCTCTCCTCCGTCACTAAAATCTGTCTGCAATGCTAGAAATGGATTAAAAATCGACACTTTAGTGTGTTGAGTCGAGCTGAAACCGATCTGGTCGGTAAAACAAACCAACCGGCTTCACCCTGAGCAGGACAGCGGCCCTCGCTTCCGGGTGAGTAATCTGTCAAGTCACCTGGTTGCTGTGGAGAGCCGGTGTAACGTTACACTGCGCACAGCGCCGCTAATCTACTCCTCCCTCCGCCTCGCTGAGAAGCAGAAGCCCGGGATGCACAAGTTTGTGAACTTCCCGCAGCAAGTCGACGAGAGACGGAGCGGTGAGGGGGAGCAGATTGATCGAGAGGCGTTTGATGGATCCCGGCAAGCAGATGGAACAGCTGGGAAACCCTGAAGTGGTCGTCCATCCTCGAACTCATGTGAGCAAACTGAGGCAGGGTTTGTAATGAGCCCATTCGCCAGATTTAGAGCCGGGGCTTCAGCACGTAATGGTTTAAACGACCACCCCGCGCTCAAAAAGATGAATTCCACATTTTACGTGGGGAAAATGGATGGAGTCCAAATGTTGTTTGAAAGCGCTGGCCGCCTCATTACAGCCGGTAAAATATGATCGAAATCAAGTCAAAAGGTTCCGAGCTATCGCATAGGCGAGGTGATCATTTTCCACGGTACTGAAATGCTCTATAACTGCTTGTAACACTGTCTGTCTTGCACGTCCATTCTCTCACACACACATACACACACACACACACACACACACAAGCTTGCACGGTCCACCAGCAGCCCCAGTGAGCTGCGATAATGGCGGCGCCGATAATTATGATAATGAATCTAGCTTCTGTCAGCTGTCTATTGTCACCTGGTAATGAGTTTGTCCCAAAGGTCACTGCTGTAATAGCTCATTAGCTGCGCTGGCTAATGCCGCTCTGTGTTGTAGCCCACGATCCCCTGAGGTGCATCGGTCAAGCCGCAAGGGCCGCTCGACCGGCCTGTCGTTCACCATTAATTGGTGCAGGTTTTCCTCATTGGGGGAGGGGCCGCGTGGCCACGTGAAATTGTGTGTGTGAGTGCTTATTCTGACATTGAACACAGGGTGGAGCTTTAATGTAAAAAGGTGCGTATCGGTCAGATTCATCGGTACAATTGAGAATGAACAATGTGGATTTAATGCTATGCGGACAATTTGAAATGGAATAAATGGAAGAACGGACTGAAAGAGATGCCCGGCCTTTAGCTTGCGTGTGTCTGTGTTCACGTGTGCACGAGCGAGGAAGATCACAGCAAGTAAGACGGACGATAAGGGAACATCTGAGAAAAATAAATAAATATATATAGATAAAAAATGTAATTCTTCTTTCTTTCTTATTATAAAATAGGATGTATAATAAGATATACCTATTCAAATTTGATTTCCCATGCCATCAGGTCAAAACTCATAAACTGACGGTCTGCTTCTTTGCTAGCAGCTTAGCTAGCTAATGCTAACTCCCAAAATTGGGCACATTTAAAAAAAAAAGTGAAAGACCTGATGAGCAGGAACACACACACACACGCACACACAATTTTGTTGCAAAAATGTAATTAATTAATTAAATTAATTCTGGAAAGTGAACAAGTTTGCATTCGTTCAGAGTATAAAGGGTGTAAAATTCTACAATGGTTGCACGAAATACAGGACTTTCACCCAGTAGACCGCTCTTCGTGTCCCAAGTAAAACTAAAAGTAAATGTTGAGTTTAAAGAAGTAGTTTTGTTGCCTAAACCTTACCGCTTGATTCACAACAAGACCCACATGGCGTTGTGTATTTCTGCAAGCGTGACACGACGCTGATCTGAAACCTACTTGTGGTTCAGAAAGGTCAACGATAAAAGTATCCTGAGGTTTGCAGAAACTCGCGACGTCAACATTTCTTCGGGCGACTCGGTTGCAGAAAACAACATTTCAGAAAACTCTAAGCTAACCCGTGATCACTTCCGGACCACATTCATTTTGGCCCTTTTCTTATTTCCGGGGTGTAATTGTGTAAATTCATGAGTGCATTTGTAAAACAATGTGTGTTTGTGTGTTCTAATATGACCGCTACTCACTAACCCAGCCCTGCCTCATTAGCGTGGTGCAAATGGATCTACCCGGTCACTGCATTTTCCCTCAGACAAGGTCTTGCTACTGCTGCCAATAGGGCATCCTAATATAAATGAATTGGCCCCGGCAGGTTCTCACGCAGGGACTTGGCAGCCCAACGATGGCACATTTTCTCTCTAATGCAGGCCTTATTTTTCAGCCAGGGACCCAGATGACAAATTCATCCTCATTTTGGGATTACGGAGGCCTGCCGCTAATTTTGCCACAGAAGATAGACCATTAAGTTTTACACATATTTTATAGACAGAAAACGAGGACTTGGGAAAAAATGTTAACAATGACAATGATAATTCTGTCGGGTGTTATAGTTATAGTTCTGGCCTTTTAAGTGAATCACTGATTTACTGTTGCTGGGTGCTCGCGGGAGAAATACAGTTTGGACCCAAACTTTTCATGTGACAGTAATTCACAATCAGTTTATTCATTAGTACATTAATCATAGTAAATCTGAGGGAGGGTACTGGGTCCACAGCCTTCTTTTTCTTGATCATTTCCAGCCTCCTCCTTGCAGTGCATGCTGGACAGCAGACCACCTTGCACTTGTTGCTTCTGGCAAAGTCTAAACGGACTTGTCCTTGGAGCTTTCAACAGCCAAACTCTTTTTGCATTTACATTTTTTTTTTTTTTACAGCAGAACATTGTTATTGTTGAAGGTAAATAGGCTTAAAGGAACATTGCGTAATATTTAGGTGGGTTTTATTAGCAGCAATGGACACAATATTCATAACTATGTTCTAATCAGTGTATGATTCCCTGAAATTAAGAATTGTAAAGTTTCCGTTACCTTTATATCTCCCTCGGAGTCGGCCATCTTGCATTGGCATGTTTCTACTGCAGCCCGGAAGGACACATTCGCCTTTAACGTTATCTGACAAAGCCGCCCAGAGGACAGAAGACAAGATGTCCGTGTTCTTCATTCTTCATAAACTTCACTCAGAAATGTTATTTATGTAATAAATATGTTACATTTGTTTCCAGTGAGATATGAATTTCTTCATATCGTAACTGTTGCTGATCTATCAACAATATTTAGATGTAATTAAAAAAAAAATGTATAACCCTGTTCTGAATGTATTTGTTTTTTTAAACTGAATCTTACACACTGGGTCATTAAATTAATTAAATAAATAAGTTAGACGGCGCAAAATATATGAGATATGCATTTAAGGGTTATGGGTATTTTGGGGAGATTGTACGTCTAAAATAAGTTTGTTTTTGAATCACTGTTGCCTCAGTTGATGTGTCTACGGTGGGTTTTGCTCACATGAGTCTTGTGGTCATGTCTAAACACAGCAATCATAAAATGCGGTCTTGAATTTATTCACACAATAACAATTATAAAGGAGTAAAACCCACTAGGATTAGGCTAACTGGACACTATTATCTTTCATATTTGGGCAAACAGGACTTTCTTTAGGACCTTCTTTCCTGTGTTTCGTACTTTCACGCCCCATTTCTTTGTGAAAGGAAACTGTAGTTAGAGGAATAAATTCACTCCACAGCAAACACATTAAAGATTTGAAAACAAGTTCGGCAATGGCAAAAATATGTAAAACACAAGTGTTTCTTCCCCTTCAGGCACCCATTTAAAAAAGGCAAAGCTTTTATAAAAAGACTGCAGGTTAAAGGTGTTCTTTCATAATGTCAATCTGTCGCAAAACACCAATGTTTTTTTTCTTCAGAAAATGTGGACTATTATTTATTTCAAAATGGAGCATGATTTGCAAACGGAGCTGTGTGAATGCGAGCGCCGAGCTGTCTCGTGTGCTCAAAAGCATTTGAAGAAAGAAGGAGAGGAAAAAATTGTCCCCATAAAAGATATTGCCCATAAAAGTCAGGGAAATTGGATTGCAGTCAGCCATTTTGCAACCAAGAGTATGTGTCACGGTTTAATGAGTCAGTCAGCCATTTTAGCTTCTGGAGACATGACTTAATCAGTCAATTAGAGCCGCACTTGATTAATATGACTGGACTGGGAGCAACCTCAGCCAAGAGAGAAATGGGCCGGTGAATGAATAATCACCACCGGAGTGCTGGAGCGCTGCTGCGTGAGTTATAGTCATCAAAGATTAAAGGGGAAATAAACTCAGATTTTTGAATAAGGCCCTGACGCTCAGCTCCAGAGTATGATGATCCATGGGCAATTCTTCTGAATGACAGCAGAAGGATAAAAGTTCAAAGACGGTTATTTGCCAATTGAACAATAAGGATACCTCCTGGGGCTGTACGGAATAGAGCAGTACATTTAAGTACTGCCTATAAATCTTAACTTTCTCCTTTACTTTTCAAAAGCAAGTTAGCAGCTCGGCGCTAACTCGGATGCTTGTAAAGACGGCAAATAGACCTCGATGTTTGCTGCCCAGCGCTAAACTCGTTTACTTTAGAGTTAGCAGTGTGTGAGTATCCAGGCCTTTTTTTTTTGGCGGTCTTATTTAAGTAGGGTCCAGAAAAGAAAAAAAACAGGACCAGGACTCGGGGGACTTGGGTTGTTATTGATAAGATGACGTCATGGGTTAGTGGCTATCGCTACTGTACGTGTCCAGAGGCAGAGTAACAGGAAGTGAATCACTTGTCCACAGGCAGAGTAACAGGAAGTGAATCACTTGTCCACAGGCGGAGTAACAGGAAGTGATTGGAGAGGAGGTGTGACTGTTTTCATCCTAGTTTTTCACAGTAAAAGTTGAGTTTAAGTCACGCAATGAACAAATCAATGAATTGAATGAATCAACTTCAAAACCGGCAACCTTTAATGACTTAGGGGGTGTTTCTACCCTTCTCGCCTGGTGTCAAGCATCAGGGCTCGACCGCCAGTTATATTTGGCTGCAAGAAGCACATTTTCCAGAAGGCATATTTGTTGCTAAGCAGGCTTTTTTTCTGACATAATTTGGTCCATGCTGGCTTAAAATAACCATGGGAACTCGTCATGTTGATCAAGTTGGGTTTTTCAAGAAGATATTCTTGAAGCAATCGCACGTGATGGGAACCTGGGAAGAGTTTGCATTATCCGTGTGGGTTAAGCGAGGAAAGAAGTCGTGGTTGGCTCGCAGAGCAGGCGAGTTCACAGATTGCGAGGCCGTTGAGTGATGCGTCACCTTTGTGTTAAAATGTGCCGTACAGTCACATACTACTTCAGACAGGCGAGGCATGAACCCCCTAAAGGCAGAGAGCGAATCACGGTGAGAACAATGTATCCGCTGTGCTAGTCGGTTGGATGTGAACAACTGATGAGCTGATTTCCCGATTGAAGGAGATCGTGAGAGGAGCGAGTGGTGGGATGAGCTGCAGACCGAAGCATTCGAGGGAACAGTGAATGCATACGAGAGTGTGTCTCTCAGCGAAGTCAAACCAAAGCACCACGTCTTCATGAGAGTCCGAGGGTTGTTAACATCTCCTTTAAATCCCCAATAAAGCGCAGAGCGACTTCTGCACACA
>NW_027176153.1:8301722-8529222 GCF_023055335.1 Clinocottus analis
TCCTACCTCCAAAGCCCCGACACACCTGCAGCGTGTGTTGCCTGATTGGATATCTTGTCCACACCGTGTGGCGACTGTGCTTGATTGACAGCTCCGTCAGTCTCCTATGAGCTTTGTTACCATAACACGGCCAATTAAAGGCCAATGATTGGCCATCATTGGTCTTGTTATTGTTCGCGTGTACAATTATTGGGAGCCCGGTGTCGCCTCCAGAAGAACTCACTTCGACAACTTCTCTCGTGCCCGTAATTTATTTCCTCGATCGCAGAAAAAGTAACAAGCTCCGCAGTCGCAACAGCAGGGAGTCGTCCAGTCAACGCGCAAGTTCATCGTCCAAAACAACACCTCGAACAGCCGGACGTTTGTCAAGAGGAGGAGAATGCTTTTTCCTCCTCTTTTCTCCCAGAATTGGGACGTTCAACGTCCAGCGTTAATCGGTCTCCATCTCCGGACATCATGACACATGAAAGAACAATTCAAACTGGATACGTGGGTTAGCGTTAAATGGGAAAGGCGACCCGTTTGGTCTCCAGGCCTCAGCCTCTTCTTCTTTTATTAATTGTGAAAGCTTTCTTTATTTGCTCCAAACCAGCTGGTGTGAACGCGCTTACTTCACACTCCTTTTGTGGATATTTCAAAAGTTCACTTCAATTCACATGAACTTGATTTTCACATGTTTTCCTGACCCAAGGTCAACCCAAGCAGAGGTCTAACCAGCAGGAATGAGCACAGCAGCAGCAGTTTGTGTGCTTGTGCACATGTGTGTGTGTGTGCGTGCGTGTGTGTGTGTCCAGGGACTTTATATACATTTTCACACCCGTCCGTTACACTATAATTAGAGTTACATATAAATATATTTTTTTTAAATCTATCCTCGCTTTCTTCTAAGTGGTGCACGATTTACCTTAAGTAGAAATGCCCAGCTTACAATGCACGCACACACACACACACACACACACGCACACACACACACACACACACACACACACACACACACACACGACCATTCTTATTGACAGAGTAGCAGTGAGGAGGACCTTCTAACTGCTGTGAGGCTGTGAGATGCTCATTCAAACGGCACCTTAGCACCAGGATACCGGACAATCACACACACACACACACACACACACACACACACACACACACACACACACACACACACACACACACCACACACACACACACACACACACACACACGCGATGCAAACACTGTATCAACCCACGTCGTCCTCCATATCCAGGAGGACACGCAGCATATTTCCACCCCCCCCACACATACAGGGACATAAAGATGCAGATACACACACACACACACACACTCTGCAGAAGAGCGTGTTGCTATAGCAACATCAGCAGAGAGATACATACTGTAGAGCATCTTGTTTGGTCAATGCCCTTTTGAAACAGCCGTCCCCTTGAGGCGCTGATTCTCTGAGCGGATGAGAGTGCAGACTGGACATATGGATTATGGATTATGAGGCCTCCTCTCCTGCATCTGCAGCGAGGATGAACAGATACGTCTGCTTCTGCGTCTTGAGGCCGCTCCAACACGTCCATCGTTTGGCGTGATCTCTTTTTAAGATAAGATAAAATAAAATAATCCTTTATTAGTCCCTCAGTGGGGAAATTACAGGATTACAGCAGCACTGCTCACAAGTAATAAGGTAAAACGAATAAAGTAATATAAAGAGTAGAACGGTAATAAACAGATTAAAGATGGAATAAAATATACAGATAAAATAAAAATATACAGATGGAATATAGAATTTGAAAAAAGTTTTATAAAAAAAACATTAAAAGTTTAAACTACTTGAATATACTTAAAGTGAATATTGCACCAGTTCGTGAATGTTCATAGTTTCGACAGATGTATTTTATTTATTTCAGAGCGAGTAACATTTTAAGCCACTTTCGGCATGCGTGTGAAAGTGACGCTTCCTGAAGGTCGTCATCATTTGCATCTTGTTCTGTAGCGTCTCGTTTCTTTGCTCACTTGTAGCAGATCCCCACAAAAGTTCATCATTTCTTGCATAGAGTTTTTACTGGAGACCCGTTGAAGGGCTGCAACATTTCATTTTGTATTATTGTGCTAAGTGTGGCCAACGCACGTCTAGCCATTGTTCTCGCCGCTCAAAGAGGAGGAGAGCGGGAGCACTGGATCTCCACGTCTGTCCAGCCCACTGCTTGTCTGATGCCTCTCAGGTGGCGCTGCTCCAGGTGCGCCCGATCGAAAATAATTCGACAGCCCCTCTTCTCAGGAGGGGGCGGAGTTAAATCAGGGAGCGTATTAATTACTGATACCTTTATTCATAATGGAGAACTTCAACATAGTCACGGTTATGTGCGTCAAAAGTCCCTTTAGTTAGTCCTACGGCGTTAAAAGTACACAAAACATGACCCGGGTGATAAAAGGATGGATTTCCCCCCCACCTCCCCTTTTAAATCACAATCACTTTGACAGGATACATCCAAATGAAGACAAATGCATAGTTTTCGTTCATCAGGCTGGATGTTCAGGAGGTGTTGCTGTGACACTCTGGCAGGCCGCGTGGGTGGTGATGCACTGTGGGTCGGTAGGATTCACACCCGGCCTTCAATATCACACCATCACGCGGTCTCTTCAGCTCACAGCTCCATCTTAACAGAGGTAATCATTTATCCTCTGAGGATCCCCTGGAAAGACACACACACACACGCACACACACACGCACACACAGACACACGCACACACACACACATTAGTCAATTCTTACTCCCTGTGCTGACACCATCACAGATAGAGTGATGAAATGATTTTCTCCTCCAGTGCTTTTCAATTCACATTAGAGGGAATATCGAGCCCTCTTTTTAAAACGGCTGCAGGTAAATCAAACTATATTGGGTCCACTGAAAGCCGACCCATGTCTCTTTATCAACGTGATCGCAAGGGTGAAGGGAGGGGGGTGGGGGGGTCGTATGTGTTGCATAAGAGTGATTACATTGCAATGGGTTTTTTACGTGAACTATATTTATTTTGCATGTTTTACTTCTCTTTCTTTTGAAATTGTTCATGGTAAAATAACAGAATGACTTTATCGTGTGAATGTGGCTGAGAGTCTAACAGCTACATATATGCAATGCAGTACACACCACTGCTCAATGCGGTCCTTAATGGCCGCTGGATATGAAGAAAGACGTCGGGTCGGCGGAACGCCAGGCTGATTGTCCTTCCTCTTTTTTGAATTTGCTCAGACCTGGAACCGGTACAACTTCATTAGCTCAACAGCTCACACACACACACACACACACACACACACACACACACACACAAACACACAACCACACGCACCCCAACAAGAAACACAGACACACAAACTCAAAGAAAACAGAGATCTCAGTAAAACTGGCCGCAGAACGAGCCACACTCTGAACAAGAACAAAGCGCTGCAAAGCAAATCAATGCTTGATGCCAGTGTAATGACATCTGGGAATTGAATCACTTTGGAGAGCTGCAGTCAGGTATTGCCATCCCGCTCTGTAAAACTCTGCTATTCAAATTGACGGCACGAAGTCAAAACATTCTCACATTCTTCTCTTGCCTTTCCACCTGGCAGAGGATTGATGTGCAGACATCTGTTTTAAGTCCTAATGCCAGTTAGCAATTTGTCTTACTGGCTCAGTTCGGGCCTGAGGATCCACTCAGTATTTCCAAATGCAGTTTGCAGGAATAAAAGGAAAAGCCTGCATTACACTGGGAGCATAGCTTTTTAAGACATTGGCAACCAGAGTTGACTTGCTTTATGGGAAATAAAGGGTCCAGTGTCTCGGTGTGTTTTTGACTCACAGTAGCGTTGAGTGGAAGCCTAAAAATGACTGGACTACCAACCAAAATGTTCTGGAGCCGAGGAGTTCAGGAAGCGTACTCATGGCATACTCCAGTTAAAGTTAGTTAAATGACCAGGAAGTATCTGATTGACAGCCGTGATAAGAGCGAGTACAATGCTCAAAATACTAAGGAAAGGTGATTCAATGCTTCCTTTCACGTCTCCTTCAGCATAGGGCACAGGGGAGCATCCTTTAAGGAAGGAAAGGAGATAATGATATCCAATGATTTCTTGCCGCAGTAACAAGCGAGCTTTCCAGACCACTGCAGCCCGCTCCTCACCTCTGCTAGAGTCTAGCGGCTCGGGGGCTACATTAACCGCGACCACCACGATCTCAGAGGCCGAGAAATCTTTTTTTTTGCACGAGCTGCACGTTGTTTACTGTCCGACTAGTCCGATTACATTTTTTTCTCCCCCTTTTAAATCACAATCACTTTGACAGGATACCTACAAATGAAGACAAATGCATAGTTTTCGTTCATCAGGCTGGATGTTCAGGAGGTGTTGCTGTGACACTCTGGCAGGCCGCGTGGGTGGTGATGCACTGTGGGTCGGTAGGATTCACACCCGGCCTTCAATATCACACCATCACGCGGTCTCTTCAGCTCACAGCTCCGTCTAAACAGAGGTAATCATTTATCCTCCGAGGGGGGCTACATTAACCGCGACCACCACGATCTCAGAGGCCCAGAAATCATTTTTTTGCACGAGCTGCACGTTGTTTACTGTCCCATTAGACTTCAGATGCAAGAATGTACGACCGCATTGTTTCACAAGCAGCCAATTAAAGCAATTAACAAGCTAACTTGTTGTCAGACTGGCCCGTGGGTTCCGAGATTGCGATTCGGCTGAATCTTTCTGCCCCTTTGGCTCTGCGTACGGACTGTTTACTTTCATTCATCCGGCTGCTCGAACGTGACTGGTCAGCACTACTCGGACTACAAACGAAAACCAAATTGCTTTTGATGCCCAAAATCTCATCCCACTGTCTCCAGATTTGACATGACAATCTGTTTAGTTGAGATTACCACTGGCGTAGCTCAGCTGAGGTGCATTGTGGGTAATGTAGCCAATATCAAGTATCACAATTGTCAACGAATCCGTTGGGATTCGGACAATGTTATTGTAATGTAGTGCTAAATTAGTTATGGGCGTAAACTGAGTTAACATGTTTGTGCGTGTAAGCATGGCATACTTCTTATTTTGTTTTGGGAAGATTGTTTTATTTTTTTCAAATGTTTGGAAGCTTGCATCTCGGTAGATGCCAAAATGATGTGTTAAACTATTTCTGCTATCTGCTGAACTAACTCTGCAGAGCAAAGTCAGCCTAACAGCAGACAGACATGCAGTCAACACAAACTGGGATTAGTACAATACAGATCATCATTAAAAGATTGATTCAGTCCTGCAACAGAAAAATAGGAGTTTATTAGAGATTCAAAAAACACGTCATCTGCACTTTGGTTTACAGCAAAGCATCCACTGGCCTTGATATTAATACATTTATTAAACTGCACTGTAACTTTGATTCAAATATTTGGCTTTTTCAAGTTTTACTGACTGTTTAAATGAATGTTCTGAATTGTTTTCAAATCTTTTCTTTCGCATTATGTTTTGTTGTTAAAATGTTGAAATGTGCTAGATAAATAAACTCGCCTTGCCTTGGCCTCGGGAATTGTCGACTTTATTTCTCCTCACAAGCCTTTGCCAGTTTATTCCCCGTGGTTTGACAGTGTTCTTGTAGGCAGTTTCACTTTACAGAAAAAGAACAGGATGTAGTAGCTGCCGCCGCGCTGATAACCGCCAGATGCAGAACATACAGGGCAGTCAGCGATGATCAAGAGAAGAGAGCTGCGCTTCAAAACCAAGAAAGGTATCCTTAACATGATTATGGAAATCCCATTAATAATGTGTTGATAACTCTGGTCAGTTTTTACCCCACACAAAACACAAAACATGTCTTTTCGAGCACACACACACACACACACAGTGGGTGATGGGAGTTGTGGGCCCAGTGTATTTACCCATAGTTCTCTGTTTGTCTACATGAAGACTTGTGGTTCATCTATCGCTCTTAAAATCAGTTGGCCCTGAGGCCCCTGGCATGAAATGACCTGGTGTGGTCTGGGGCTGAGGTGTGTGTGTGTGTGTGTGTGTGTGTGTGTACAGGCTTTCCAGAGCCTGAGAACCCTCAATCCCACTAAGCACCTTACTATTCATTCACTGTACCAGCATTTGACCTGTTTCATGGAACAGCACTGGTGATCAGGGCCTCCAACTAACTCACCTTCGATAACCCATCCCTGAAACCCCTTCAGACGGCGACTCACCGCCTCTAGAAGCGGCCAAAAGTTTATAAACTTCCATCCATTTTCCGAACCGCTTATCCTCTTTAAGGGTCGCTGGAGCTGATCCCAGCTGTCAGTGGGCGAAGGCAGGGTACACCCTGGACAAGTCGCCGGTCCATCACAGGCCAGACAACCATTCATGCTCACATTCACACCTACGAGTCTAATTAACCTATTCAGCATGTCTGTCCGGAGAGAACCCACACTGACACGGGGAGAACATGCAAACTCCACACAGAAGGGTCTGCCTGAACAGTATCCGGACCCCGCCCGGACCGGGATTCGAACCCCAGGCTTCCTTGTTGTGAGGGCTCAGTGCTAGCCACTACACCACTGTGGAGCCCGTTCATAAGCTTGTCAATCTAAAATGAAAGTTTCCAAAAGGTTTTCTTGTCTTGAAATCCGGGCGCAGACCCTCACTGGGCGGATGCAGTAAACACCTTCATGGTAACAGCGAGGCCTCCGCCAACCGGAGGCCTCGCTTTTACACGTTAAGATTGTATGTAGTGTAGTACTTCTCCATGCCATTTAGAATAACACATGTCTATTAAAAGTGTGGCTTCTACAGGAGTGTATGTACCATCAATCCAACAGCTTGTGATAAGTTTACCTTAAACAAAAAAAAAAGCCCTGAGTGTCATTGTTTGCTCTTAAATACTGATGCTGATGCTACTGCAGCAGCTATACGCTAACCTCTTCAGGAGCAGCCATTGTTGATTTGAACAAACAGTTGCTATGTTGTTGATGCAGTTGATATGCGATCACGCTATTCTTGAGCGAGCTGCCGTGCAAGGCAATTCAGAATATGAATGGTTTATTTTTTTACTTCCACGACCTCACTGCTGAGCTCTTTAGCCAACGCAGCAGGCCACAACGGGTCTCCGTTTGTTTTCAACGTCGGCACCCAGACGCTGTTCATCGCCGGGCTTGTTCTGGATTCTTAATCATCCTCAAAGTTACGCAAACGTCCCCGTATGATTGCACAGGCAACAAATAGCTAGAAGACTTGATAGAGAAGGAAATCACCTTTCTGCTGCTCTTATCCATGGAACACACCAACAAAGAAACTATAAGTGGAGAGAGACCGTTCAGAAAAGTGTCTCTTTTACTTATTGCAGTGAAATTTGTTGTGAAAATACTTTCCTCTGGTGTAAACTATATGGAGTATGTATCCATGGCAGCGTGAAGAAGGCAATAATAAACTGTGCTGCCGCACTGTGAGCAGCAGCCCGCATTGTGTTGGTTATCAGAACTCATGTGGGAATGACGCAGTTAGAGAGATTCATCTGCATGTAATGCCTCTTTTAATCATTTTAAAAACCAACTTATTCTTAGCAATACATCTGTTTTACACCCGAGGCGCCGAGCCGTTGGGTACTGAAGCAGAGAGCCCGAGAATAAAGAAAAACGCAGCGCGGGAAAAGACAGGCAAGTTAAGAGAAAGAGAGATTGCCACCTTCAATTCTCTGCCCAGGGATAAAGAGATCGCTACCCTCCATTTCACAAGTCTGTCCCTGATGAGCTGCTTTAGTCGGTTCTGCTTAGAGGTGGGCCAGCCACAATTACTGGCAATCCACTTAACTCGTGACAGCTTCCCTAAACGTGATAAATTACACTGGCGGGGCAGAAATAACATTCGAAACTTTTGTTTGATGAATTTGGTCTCTGTTTTGTTGCAAAACTTTGCGAGGTAATGAGCGAAGTCCCACAACTCCCGAGGTTTTAATTGGTGTGCTTCGTGGTGATTGTTTTTTCTTAATGGTGAAGGAGCGTGTTGGGGACACTGATTTATTTCTCTTTACCTCTCTATCTGCCGATATCTCTCTCTCCATCTCGATGTCTCTCTGTCTGTGTCTGTCTGTCTGAATGACAGTGGAATGAGAAGTAACATTTTTACATCTGCGAACAATCACAGGAAGAGCTGAAAACTAAATTTTTGGAGTAAATAAGTACATATTAGGCATGTATACTGTCTAGAGTTGCTGGGTGTCACAGTGACGAGTGCTGTAAGATTTGCAGTGTTTGGACATGATGCGGAAACAGTGAACACCTAAACTAAAGAATTTTGCATTTACTGTCATTTAGTTAAAACAAGCAATATCGTAAAGTCAAATGCTAACCTTGAAAACACACTTCACAATACATCTTGGATTTGATTGTCAGCCTACGTCCTCCTTCTCCACTTGCCTGTACCTGTTTATTGAAAATGGGATTCGTGTAACTAGGTAGCCAAAAAAAAAAGAGTTTGAAACCACAGGATACATTGAATGTTGACCTTTTTGAATCAAAAATACATTTCATAAAATAAATTTAGCCTCCTATCCCGTTTGCAGAAACACACAACATCACTTGGTTAACGATGAGAAGCGGTTGGTTGTGTTTAGGCAACACAACTTCTTGGTTCAGGTGAGAATAAAGATCACGGGTTTATTTATAATAACATAATTACTTTTGTAAATCCCTCAGCTGACTCCATTATGTAATGTTAGCTAACAAGCATGAACATAACACACACAAAGTCAAAGTTCACTTTTGGTTTCACACAAACTAAGGTGTCCTGGGTGAGAGTGTGTGTTTGTGTGACCCATGTTTGTTATACTCAACAGGGTACCAAGAAACTTCCAATAACGGTCGCTGGATATACTACGGCACTTACTCTGACTAGAATAAATACAAAAGCATCGGCATTCAATGTCTCTGTGACTTGTAAAAACTTGCAACACCAAACATTTTTCCGCCTGGAAACGGAGTCGCAAAGTTTGACAAGAAAACCTTAAGTTTTTTAAATTATTTTTGGCTTGCGCGTCAGCAAGCATTCAATCCAAGTTCTTCTGATTTTGATTTATTAGACTTAAACACAGAAGGTTAACATTTCAGGAAATGTGCTTCAAAGCCTAAAAGATTGATGTGAATCTCATATTTGTGTGTTTGATAGAAAGTTGGAACATGTTTAGCCTAGCTTAGCATTAGGACTGGGGTGTCAAAAACATGTCGACCAACAACTCTGGACTGAAGAGTACATACTGTACATGAACAGAAATACAAAACATCCATTTGGGATTCTAGGAGAGTTACATGAGAGCTGTTCTTTACATTCTGGGCTTTCCGCTGTTATATTGCAATAAATATTTCCTCTGCTTCTACCTTCTACAGGTTGAATTATGAACATATACGTATATAGAAATATATACAGATTAGACATAATATATGATCCATGTTAAGCAGTAGTCAGCTTTTTAACTTTGGACAGAGCGAGGCGAGGAGTTTCCCCTTGTTTCTAGTCTTTATGCTAAGCTACGCTAGCCACTTCCAGACTTTCGCTCCGTACTGAATTCACAAACAAGAGGTTGATGTCAATCTTTCATCTCACTCAGAAAAAAAAGCTTTTTAAAAAAAAAAAAGAACATATTTTCGTTACCAATTGGCCGAATGGGAGATCTCTTCACTAATAGGGGACAACCTGTTTGCCTTTGCTTTGCTTCTTCATGAATTCATTGCTGCTCCGGTCCCTCATGTATGCCAAGCTTATGACTCCCTGGCTCTCTCTCTTTTGTACACACACACACACACACACACACACACACACACACACACACACACACACACACACACACACACACACACACACACACAATTACTTTCATTCTTTGGCATTATTCTTGTTCTTTCTTGCGAGCCCTCCACAGTGTCTCTTGTGTATAGCTCTTCTTCGCAGAATCACTGATATTTTCACCCTTCTCTCTCTCTCTCTCTCTCTCTCTCTCTCTCTCTCTCTCTCTCTCTCTCTCTCTCTCTCTCTCTCTCTCCACTTCCACCCTCGCTCCCCCATCTCATTCGGATGCACGGCAGCATATTTGGCCTTTGTAGAGACAGCCTCGCTCCTGGAGGACTCTCCTGGAATCAATTTACCCCGCCTGTGCCAAGCCACTGATCAACAATTTACAGGCCATCAACTGCTGGGGCTGCTGGGAGGCTATTTAACCGGTATATTAGGTGTCTGACATGACAGAGCGCTTACAGCAGGTACAGTCCCCTCTTTAGACACAAAGAGTGCAACACATCGGGAAAACCTTCTGACATTGTGCCGGCGTTGTGCCCACGCCAGTTTTCTTTCCACCGGAGCAGATTTAATCAGCGAGGAGTTGGTCGGCAACAGCAAACTGTGTCCGGAGCTCCAATTCAAGATGCCGCGCGAATTCAAAATACTTTGAGGTTTTTGGTCCGCGCGTCAGAATCCTGTTTGGGGCTTTGCATTGAATCAGAGTTGCAAACCTCACGGTGACAGAAAGATCAAGGCACAAAAAAAAAGGCTTTTGGAGTGAAAATGTAACACACGCGACACCTTCTAGGCAACACAACCAGCGAAGCGCTGACACCTTCCGCCGGATGGAATTACATCCAACACATTTCAGTGTGACGACGGCGGTGGAGATATATTCGCACCAGACCTGCATTCAAGACTTATTCAGACATGCAAACCTCATTACAGAGACCTCACGCGCTATTGCCCTGTTTTGTCGAGCTGTGAAAATTGCAGTACACAATGTTAAAACCCTGGCTCCGCTGTGCTGTATCCAGGGAGATTAATTAGATTGATTGGGGCTCTCTTGCTCTCTTGCTCTCGACCCTCTGCTTGTGGAGAAGAATGAGAAGAAGAAGGGAGAGAGAAAAAGAAGAGAGGAAGTGGGAGAGACTGTCAGGCAGTTCAAAAGACAGGCAGATAAGTACGCAGCGGTTGCCATGCGACGGCGGCCATACAGAGCGGCGATGGCCGCGGTAATGCTACCTGGCATTCTGTTCAGTGATTTAATCAGCTCGCCCGGCCGGCCATAAATCATCATCAGCCGAGTTCTTAAAGCTTAAAGGAGAAACGCGGACAAACAGCAGAACTCACGGCAGCGCTGCTGAAGGAGAAGCTTGTTGCTTTGACTTCTGTGTTTGAAACTCTAAATGAAGCAATTACTTGGTCCAGTGGGTGGCGAGTGCTGATCCTTAAGATTTGTCTTCATGGTCTGAGATCTAGAATTGAAAGATTTTTATTTATTTTTTTTAAATCTGTGAATATATCCTTTTTTTTCATTGCAGTGACATTTACTTCTTCTTTAGTGAGTTCTTCTGGCTCGGACTAAAAGTGCAGGCACCTGTAGTTTGATCGGTGCCGACGATAGTTTGTAACGCCGCTTCAGTTCCAAAAGGCCTCGTGGCCAGTTAACCAGCTGGGTGTCGATGCTGTTAGCCGATAACGCGACTTTCAGCACACCGCACGTCACCGCACGACTCCGTATGTTACTGCGAGCCCCGGGATTCAACTTGTTGCTGCAGTGAGTTTTGACAGCCCGGTCGTTTGCCATCACTGGACCCCTGAAAAAGAAACGGCGAGCTCCACCCTGCTTTCTATCACGCAGGACGAGCACTGCACCAGTGCGCCAGCAGCTAACGCGACTCGGCAGGTGTTGCAGTAACACAAACATTTATTTTCTGCGAAAACTCAAACAACACAGAGATAAGGCCAAGTTTACACAGCTGAATCCAGAGCATCCAGACACTTTTTCATTGCTGTCTCGTACAAAGGCGTCAGTGTATGAGTTTGCTTTACGGGCGCCCAAATTAAGTGAATACCACCAAGGCCGGACAGAGCGCCTGAAGCAGAGCTTCTTCCCTCAAGCTATGCGTTACTACTACTACTACGTAAATGGCCTGATTGTGATTGTATGTGGAGTTGTGTATAGTATGCTTTTTTTATTTTTGCATTTATGTTCTTTTATGTTTTAACTTAATTGTATACGGTGAGAATATTCTCCTGAGAATAATTTCACCAGCCAAGCCGGGGGAATCAAACCAACATTACAGTGAAATGAAAGTAAAACCTCTCAAATTAATTACTGAGATAAACTTTCCACAAAGCCCGTCTAGCCAGTCGTCAGAAAAAGAAAAAAAAATGTTTTGCAAATCTCTGCGAAACCGTTGAAAATATAACAAATACTGTACAAGGAATGTCGATGTTCCTGAACCAAAAGTTTCACAAATACGTTTCAGATCAGCCTCGTATCGCTTTCTGTGCTTTCAGAAGCACACAAATGCCACAAGGTTTGTTAGAACAATTGGCGGGTGAGGTTTAGGAGACAAACTACTTTGTCAAGGTTAGAGAAAACATCATGGTTTGTGTTTAAAGAAAAATTACAACGTAGCATCAATAAATAACAATCGCCTTTCGCGTACTGTCTTACGTAATGCTACGTAAGAAGTGCAAAGTCAACATTTACACAGACAGCGGTCTCCTGAGTGAAAGACATCATCATGAACTCCCTAAATGTGCTGGGATTACTGTACTTCCAAAGTCCTCACCATCAATCTGCTGTCTGTGCATCAGCTCCTGGCACTTCAGAAATTACAGGCTTTGCTCGGGTTTGTTGGTTTAGGAAAGACTCACGAACGCGATGACGCGAACAACACAGGAAAATTGGACGTTAGCTGGGATATGTAAATAAAAACCCAACCTAACGGTCATTCTGGCGGGTATCACACTGGGCAAGGAGATGAGATACATTCATTTTAAAGCATCCGTGGGCACTGTTAGCCTTTGTCTAACTAGTGTGGGGCATATGTGACACAACACCTGTGACATAAATTAAGATTTCACAGTAGCTACTTTCACTGCCAGAGTTTCTACACAGTGTAGTAACACAGTATACAGTATTACACCCTCTAATGTAGTTGTAAGCAAATAAGTACATTGTTTTGTGTGTATCAATGTGTTTGGATTCATACCTGTGTATAATAAGTAAAAATTGCTTATTAAACACCGTAAGGATTTGGCCATGTGTCAAAGGACGTATTAACTTTTATTACACCAGTTATCGATGCTTCGTGGATATGTTTGAATTCTTAATAAATAAATTACCGAATCCAAAGAGGTTCTTAAATCTGCTTCGGCTAATTTGTTGTGTGTTGTAAACCATAAAGTGTAGTTTAGGGGAAAGACCATTTAAATGTTACCCATTTCATTTTGGTTTTATTATTTACCTCTGTAAATGCTATTGCTGACTATGCCGTTTCAAAGGCTTCTCCACACTTTCCGGTAGCAAGTATGCCCCAAACATCCCACCTCCCAATCTATAGGGGCTCTGTTCACCCTGGCAGACCTCCGCCTCTCTACATGCACGCTATGCCCAAGATCCCGTCAGCCCTGCAGAGAGACTTGAAACCCCTTGACGTCCCGCTCAACAGGCATGCAAGCCACCGCTGCCTGCGGCACCCATCAACCAAGTTCTCAAATGTAGCTCTTTGAGGTTTTCCTTCTTTGATCCTCGTGGGGGAAGAGGCTGCGACTGCGTGCCTTTTGTAAAGCACATTTCAAGCATAATCTATGGCCTGCATTGTATATTTTTAAGCAAGCTGCACAGACTTCAACGGAACGTCTATCGAGCTGTATATCAGAAATTATTGGGTTATGTGCTGTTTGATGGGGTATAATTGGTGGACTCATCATTGGACTCACGGAAATCCTCATCTCTGTCTATAAAGTATTGCCCTCCAACTCCCCTTTAAGTACAGGACAGATGGCTCCTGTGTCAAGTAAGCTGTTTCAAGAAAGAAGACGACGCACACAAACGCACGCATGTACACAAACACACCTGCAGGTAGACTTGAACCATAGGTCTTATCAGGTTGCCCCAGCTGTGTTGCCAGACGCTGGCCTCCACTCGCCGTCTGTCTGCCGGAGTTAAACTGGGGGTGTTTAAAATTAGATTTAACATCGATCATTTCCCCAGCCTGAATGGGGCCCAATGTCAGGGGCTGGCAGGGCCAATCCCTCACCCACCGTCCGTCTGCCTCACCTCAACACACCATCAGTCAGGCCTGGGAGAGATTGCAGGAGGATTGGGGTGAGAGAGAGAGAGAGAGAGAGAGAGAGAGAGAGAGAGAGAGAGAGAGAGAGAGAGAGAGAGAGAGATAAAACAAGTGAGGGAAGCAGTAGGGAGAGAGGTAGGAAAAAGAGGATAAGAGGAAGAAAAGGTGAAGATGAGAAGCAGATGTTGGAATTGATTGGTGAAGGAAAGAGAGAAGGAATGAGGGATGGAGAGGAATAGAAGACTAGAAAAATGGAGGGAAAAAGAGATGAGGGAAGAGAGGAAAATTAAGACATACATAAGGTCCTCATGCTCTCATTCTACCTACAAGGTGAGTCAATTTAGCAGTCCGTATTTTAAAAAAAAAATACACGTATCCTTTTGCGCAAATGTAGGTTTGGGGACAAAGATTAAAACAGTTACTTATATTTCTCATATGCATGGATGAATAGCAGAGATTGTACGGCAGTCATAGAGACTGCAGGATCTTAGAGTGGTGTCATTTACATGACTTATTTGCATGGTAATTGTATTTTCATGCTACGTTTCCCTTTATGCAGTGTCACCACCGAGCAAGAGGAGGAAGGTGATCTGCATATTAACAAGTTACATGGTGGGTAATGGTGCCACTATGTTGGATACTAGAATAAGTGGGCTATATAATCTAACTGTTCCTGGATTGCTGTCCCTGTGGCGGAGCTTCGTTTAAAGGAGAGTTAAAAAGTGCTTTAGCTGAGCAGGAGGAGGAAGTGTGGTTAAAGACTTGTGTTCATGTTCATGGTACCTTGACAATTTGGATACCTTCAACTGCTGATACTTTCTTTCTCCATTTGACATGTTTAGCTTTCAAAGCAGCACCAATACTTACCAAGTCCAACAAGCATTCCCGTCAGTACTGGTGCAGTAAATGGACAATTTTGACCTGTTCCTTAAGGTGCGCGTCTATTCCTGGAACCAAACAAAGATGCCCATCGTAAGTTTTAGCTGCTTACTTAATGCTGCCTTGTTTGTTAAGTTCTTGAAACACGTGTGGAGAAATGGGATACAAACATACTAACTGTAGCCTAAAAGCAAAGAGGGATATTTCTTTTCACTGCAGTTTGGAAAAACTTTTCCGAATTACGGATTGTTATCTTCAAAAAGCGAGGTGCCTTGTTGGTGTTTTCTCAAAGGTTTACTTAAAAAAAAAGAGAAAGCTATGTTGTTGTTCGATTTAATTGTCAAAATAGGAAGTTTCAAATGTACAAATAAATAAATAATGAAACAAACTTTGGCTATGAGATGTGCCCTTTATTTAGTTGACTGGACATGCAATCACAAGCTACAAATGTTAACTCCACAGTCAAAGAAATACTCAAAACAGTTAGCTTGCAAGACACTTGGCTGGTTAGACTGTTAGCTTCATATTCAATAAATCAAGTACATACAATAAGAAAACAATGTGTTCCTAGTCAAACAACAGTATTGTGTGCCCACCACCACAATTAGCTCTTGTCCAGTGGGTTTACAGGAGTATTATCATTATCTTTGATTATGATAATACTCTTACATTATATTGTACGTTTTATACAAAAGGGGTCCTACAACTTTACTGTCTGGCTTCAGGTTCTTTACGTTCTGTTTTCAGAAAAAAGGTCTGATAAACACACTGTATGCTAACTGCGTTGGAAAATAAGTGGAACATATAATGGTGAAATTAGCTGCTAAACAGGCAATTATTTCCTTGAGGAGTTGGTCAAGAACAAAAGAGTAAATATTGGAGCTACAATCGGCAGAACCATGTAGTTCGATGTCAGCAGTTTACTGTTCGCTCACATGCTAACACCTTCGCTGCAACAACTTGATGGTAGAGACTGTCAAGCCGATCCTCATTTTCTCCCTCATTTCTTTTGCCGCCCTCTACAGGCATGAGCCTGGCCAAGAGAAGGCTAGGTGTTGCTGATTGGAGACCTCGTGTTTAATAATTAAGCATCATAAACCATGATTAGAGATATAAAACAGTCAAGTCTGCCCCTTGTTTTGGACTTTTTGTATTTGTGCCCCTACCCGCTATTCGGACGTTCAATGACTGCTACGTTAACGTGGTGACAATTCAGATTGGCAAAAGGAGCTCTGGGATTTGCATGGGGCCTTTTAAGTCGCATATCTAACACCTGACCCTTATCCAGTCAAGCAGTTCAGTCTTTCATGAAGCGACTTGACTTTCGAATGACTTTCCAGGCATGACATTCACTCAGTATTGCCATCCATCCGCCACATCCCACTTATGGCCGAGCAGCCATAATGCCCACTCATCGGACTGTCGCTATTACCATCAGCATCCTTGTTATGTTTGTGAGGCATAGACTTGCCAAATGCAAGCAACATTGATTTTTATATCCCTGCTCCCAACAAGGTTTGTAATATCTTTAGTCTTCCTATCTGGCCTTGGGTCTTTCCACAGCCAATGTTTTTGAAAGAGTATGTTAAATAGGCCGCTAACGTCTCTCTGAAATACATTTGATCAGCTGTATGATCAACGGTTTCTCATCCATCGAATAAATACCCGACCCTGTTTCTGTTCAGTTAATACGTGAAGTGGCTTTCTCATTACTGTCCTGATGACTGTTCAATTAGAGTTACGATCACTTTTAATTGAAATTGAATTCGCTCAACGCTGCAGTCTCTGAAATGCAGTCAACTCTTTGTAGAAAGGGGCCATTCAGGGTGTGAAAATGGGTTACACCTCAGGGATGAAATCATAGGGCGGTTACAATAATGAGAGATTAGACAGTGAATTTAATGTAATGTGGCGTTAATCTATGGGCTGCCAATGTGTACAGAACAGGCTGAAAAATGCCTCTGCACACACTTACTAAAAAACTAAGTTGTTGCAGGTTTCATTTCTGGACTTTTTGTTTGTTTAGTGTATAGCTTTCCACTCGTGCAGTGCCATTCCAGAGTCGGCCGATCATTCGATCTCCGATATTGCTGCATGCAGCGTTCTCAGGTACCGCTCAACGCTCGTTGACTCAAGGGAAAAGAAGAAGAGTTTGGTTGTTACATTGGGATATTTATCACCCAGCAGGCAAAGTGAACTGTACTATGTCACTGCTTGATCCGAGCCGTGAAGCCCCGACCCTTCGGATACACAGAGTGCTGTTCACTTGTTGATTCAAAGTTTATTAATATCGAGCGTGTTCAACTTTCACCAAATTTGACATGGCAGTCTCTCGGGTCCCCAGCAACGCACCCGCCAAGTGTGAGTTAAATCGCATTAACGGTATTGGACATAGCCGAAGGACACACCCAGATACAGACACAGGGACAGATGGACTATATTGCTTCATAGTGAGATTGATAGCTGCTCGTGCAAGATCACAACTCCACACTTCCTTGGATCGCTCACAATATACACCCCCAAGTGTGTAGTAGATCGAATGAACGGTTGTCAAGAAGGTGAACAAGCTCGTCGCGCTAGGCTTTTAGTGAAATATCTTGACAACTATTGGATGGATTGCCAAGACATTTGGTGCCACCAGCAAGTCACTTAATCTGAGAAATGTTTTCAACATCGAGTTGATGGAGTGGCATAAAATGTGGTACGGACATTTTGGTGTCCTGAGGAATCCGACAGACTTACGTGATGCCATCACTTGTCCTCCGGCTATTTCCTTTTGGTAGCTTAAAAAGGTCTTATTTGGTATTTGGTTGTACTCAGCTCCAACCTCTCTTGTCACTTCTGCTTGCAAAAGGCCAAGATGGCGACGGCCAAAATGCAAACTCGAGGCTTCGAAACCACAGTCCATAAACCATGATATAGTCATGATTACTCCGTCCACTTCTTATATATTGTCTACGCTAGCACCTTCTTTGAGTTGTAATGTTAGCGCGGTGAATATGGAAAACACTAAACCTGCCTGCAACCACTGTCATTGTATGCATGCTCAGTATACTGTATGCCAGAGGGCTCTCCTGTTTTATCATTAATAAAGTGTATGAGCTGTCTCTTACAATATCTCTCCTTTTCATCCACCCAAACTAAGTTTATTTTCTTTTTTCCCATTAGCGTCTTCTTCCCTCTCGACCCCTCTGCGATACCCATCAATCCCTAACTGTTGAGGGACACACTCATTTCACAGGTCAATTAATTTTAATCAGAGTGTGTCAATTTAATCTGAGTTCAAACCACAAGACGGACACTTTGTAAAAATCTCATTAACCTTCGCATTTCCAATCTGCTCACTTCATCAGCAGGCTCTGCAATGACTCAGTAATTTTCACTTTTTTTCTGTAGGTAAACAAACTCCTGCATTTGGATAATGTCACAGGAAAAGAGACGCCAGGGAGGGGAAACACACAACATCCTCTCACACCAAAAACGACACTGACATTGACTTAGTGTCCTCACGTAGGTTTTTTAATAGCAATAACACTGGCAAGAAAATCAATGTGATCTCAAGATAAGGTTAAGGTTAAATGATTGCTGTGAGGATAAGGGATGGCTGCAGCAGGCAGACAGTAGAATATATAAAGCACAACAAAGAAAACAATGCAATGTAAGATAATGTGAAAGAATGTACTGAAGAAGAAACAGCAGCAATTAAAACCAGAGATGTGTCTTCATCAGACCAACTGAGAGTAAAAAGGCTCTATACTAAATCCACAGTACAGATGAAATGTCCTTATGAGGCATTCCTTCACTCCTAAATGACACCCATCAGACATTTACATCAGTAATCAGATGTTTTCTGATTTCAGTTATTTCACTCAGCACTTTGTAATAGGGCTGCGCAATGAATCAAATTTTCATCACGATCACGATTTTGGCTGCTACGATTGAATGAGCATGATCGTCCGCGATATTGAGGTTTAAAATACTGCTCTGCCACACATCAAATCAAGCGCTTCCTCAACTAACAGTCAGCCAATCACCAAAATAACAAAGGGGGACAACGAGATGGGAGGTGTCATGCGCGCGCACCCTGCAGCAAAAAAAAAAGTTCCGTCTGTAGTCGACATGACACGGCTGATTTAAGGCTGATACTCGGGTTTTACGCCCAGACGCAAGACACGCAAGACACGCATGGCCGACCTTGCGTGGTCAAATCGGCCATTTTGCGTGTTTGCGTGCTTGCGTGCGTCACCCCAAATTTCTGACTATCCGTCAAAGCTACGCAAGCCCACAAGGCTGTGATTGGTCCACTAACCACATCCTTTCTGAGTCTCTCATTTCCGGTTTCATAGCATAATACCGCTATTTTTAAAAGCCAGAGCAGAAACACAAACAATGGATCCCGTTGAAGAACGTTTGGCTGAAGAGGTCCACAAATATCAGCATTTATTTAACCCGTCTGACGGAGTATAAGGACACGCAGATGGAGGTGAACTCCTGGAGGGAGATATCGGTGAACGTCGGTGTGCAGGTCGACTCTATGGCCCTTGCGCCACCTACTAATATTAATAATTTCTGACAGTTTGCTTTTTTATTAACAGCATTTTCTTCTACTTTTATTTTTTTTAATACTTAAACACATTTAATATCAGAAAATGACTTTTGATACTGAAGTACAGGAAATATGAGATACTTTTACTCAAGTAGAAATCTAATAGACTTTCACTTTTACTGGAGCCACTGCATTTACAGTACTTATCACCTGAGAGTTCCCCGTGGTTCTTAAACTTGAACCTCATTACATTCGTCAAATAGTCTACAAACATGACATTTGACTTCATTTACCCAACCTAAGCATTGAGGCGCAGCAGGCTATCGTGAAGTCATCGCTATTTTGTTTTTTAACTGCCCACAACTTCAATGTTTTGGTTGGAGCCATACTTATGAACACAGCAATTACTGCAGAGTAGACACCCATGTGTGCATAATTAGCTTATCAGATAATCAGATGGAACAACTCAGACACACTGTACATAGCTCTGTCGTTGGTCCAACGCTGTTAGTTATTCTCACGATCATACAGCCACTTTCTCTTAATGGTTCATAAAATGTACACCAGACTAGAAAATGAAACTAGTACTGAAAACTACTGTTGATATACGCTGACTCTTTATGCGCAAAGATTACATCTCATCAGTCGAGGGTACACACACATCATTAAGCCCGGCTCTCATTGCGACTCCGACTCCGTGCTTTCTATTCTGGAGGTTTCAATGTGCTTGACAGACCAAGGCAAGCGCACCCGACCACTTCGGCCAGTATTCATTATTTGGACTTTGGTGTCGTGACGAGCCGATAAGATGCAAGCTCATTTGCATTAAGGGGCCAAGACACCCTTCAGAAACCACGGAGCCGTGCAGACCTGCCGCCAGAGTCAACACTGGCCTTTCATCTCCATCTCTCTCTCCTTTACTCTCCTATTCTCTTTCTTCACACGGCAACACACTCGCCCTACCAGGCACAAAAGAATAATAGGCACACAGTGCACAAAAAAAATGTGGCAAGGTTGGCGAGAGATTTTATTTGCTATCAAAGCTTATCAGCTTCGTTTTAAGATTGTTTCAGTCAACTCACTCGCCTGCAGACTCCCAGCAGCATAATGTGAATTGCTTAAAAAAAAAGAAAAGAAAGAAAAGGATTTTTTTTTTTGTTTGGAGACTTTATGATTGCTCCCTGTAATAGGTCATTTGAAGTGAAACCAGAGGAATTCAAGTGAAGGAGCAGCGTTGTAGTTTCACGGGAAAAAAATGCCCACGGGTGATAATTCTTGCAAGCCGTCGCCAAGCTTGTACATTTTACAGTGCAGGATGGACACGATCGCTCACGGACACACACACACACACACACACACACCCTCTCTCTCTCTCTCTCTCTCTCTCTCTCTCTCTCTCTCTCTCTCTCTCTCTCTCTCTCTCTCTCTCTCTCTCTTTATCTCTCTGCACATAAAAACACCCTCTGGCCTCTTTAGTATTCTGATGTGGTTCGTGATTCTCTGTCAACATTTGACTTCACAGGCGGTGGGGATCAGACTCATACAGGGAGAGGCCGACTGCCTGTGGCTCGCCACTGCAGAGGATTGTGGGCGGGGCTGGCACGGAGCAGCGAGACGGACAGACAGCATGACATGCAGACAGAGGCCGACAATGCCATCCTTACGTCTGGACTTACGTAATCTTTGACCTTAAGCTGAGCGGTAATCAACAACTGAAGCGCAAGTTCCTGACCTCTCCCCCCACTCCCACCCCCCGCCCCCCTCATCTTCACGGTGACTTGTAGCTGTCGCAAAACGACAACGTCCGATTGTGTCACGAAAGAGACGAATAAGCTCCCTAATCGCAACAGAGGCCTGCAAATGTACTGCGGCCATGTTGTGCTGCTCGGCAGTAACTGTTTTACTTATGGTCTCTTTAACATTCATCTCACATCTATTTGGCTTCTGGATATGATTCAGCTGGAGTACATTTACGCCTTGACATTAAAATGCGACCGCGGTATACACAGTGAAATTGGATTTCTCTTTCCCTTGCCCAAATGCAGATTGTGTCCTTTACGTCCTTCAAATCTGACAGTAAACATCCCATCGTGCTTGTTGTACACCCACAAGTGTCCCATATTTTACTGGTATTTTACAATCGGAGCTGCCCGTTGGCAGTTTGATTTGTTTTATTTCTGTCTTGGGTAGGCTTTATGTGGATTGGAGTTGCTTTACATTAACTATTTAGGCCACCTCGGGGTGTCTAGGAAGCGGAGGGGACATCCTGCACAGCCTCGCTTATAGAGCAATGAATCAACCCCGCTGGTGCAGTCGTATCCAGATAGCAGTAAAGCTGATGAGTAGCAACACACATTTCAACACACATGTTTACCTATGGCTCAAACCTCTTGTGGAGGGTGCTCTGCTTCCTCCTCATCTGGCCCTTGAGTGTCCTCGAGCAAGGCACTTCAGCGTGTCTGGTGCAGGTTACTTAACCCTGTCGTGACCACGCCTTCAAGGCGGATTAGAAATACTCAAACACTGTATTTATTTTTTGGGGTTTGATGCCAAAAATAAGTTTTTAACTGGTACCCGCAATATTAATGCTCAAATTAGCTTTCTAATTAGCATTTTCATGACTAAATTGTTCCAGTTTTCACCACAACAGTAAAAAAAAAAATACACGACTTGTTTTAATCTTTTACATGGACATTCCTCATGTTGTGTCCATAACCAATAAAAAAAAATAAACCATTGGTTACGATTTGTCTTTCACTGACACTCAATCACTGTCATAGCTTAGCATAAAACGTACATATAGCATAAAACCTCGAGCTCAACGTCTCATGTACGACCATGAGTGTGGTGTCAATCTTTTAATAATTTTCAGCATTAAGGTGTGTTTCCCAAATTGTCCAACTATTCCTTATAGTTGAATAAGCCCCGAGAACTGGTGCCCCGTCCTCCTAATTTATCAATTAAACTCATGCAGCAGTTTACGACTGACTACATTGATGCTCTGGTACAGTGTTGCAGGCATCAACTGTCATACCTCTCTTGATCTCTTTGTGTCACATTTCCTAAAGTTGACAAATGACAGCCAATCGGAATTCACCTCACAATCTTTTTTCTTGCATACCTCCTACATTGGCAGTGGGGATTTCTCAAATGATTGGAGCACATTCACAGACTCGGGTAGTTTGTCCCTGGTCTCCTCTGGATAGATAGGCATTTCTGTTCACACGCCCTCAAACAAAGTCAGCTTTTTTCTTCCTTCTCTAATTGGCAGAAATTAATCTTTCAACCTGAAGCTTAGTGTTGTAGCGTTGTGGGGCACTAGCGTCTAATTCAAATGTTTTTTTTCCCCGAACAGCTAATCCCGCTATCAGATCTCTGTATTGTGTGAAGTTGATTACGTGGAAACGTTTGAATGAAGGAACGATAATGAGGATCTGAATGAGAACAAATGCCGTGTACAACTATTTGTGTGCGACCATGCAATTGTATATGCATGTGAATTTTTGTGGTGTGTGTGTGTGTGTGTGTGTGTGTGTGTGTGTAAATGTCATTCAAGACAAGCAAAGCTTCAAGGACTTGATCCTGCGTGTGAGCACTAAGACAGGGCGATGGAGGGATTTATCCAAAGGGATTTATTCAGTTGTTCAGAAAAATTCATTAAAAATGTGAGATAAAAACTTGCTTTTCAAGCATCACTTGTGTTTTGGGCTTACCTCTTAAAGCCGCGGGAAAGGCAGGGAAGAAGAAGACCAGGCAAGTAAATGGGTGTAAATAATGCTAAATATGTTTTTTTTAAATGGTGGGGTTTGGTCAGTAACACTGAACGTAAACTTAAATCACCATTAAAATATATAATCTGTAATAAAATAACTATTATCAACAGCCCAGTTCCTTATTCATCGAGGTCAGATTGCAAAAAGCTTTTACATAGTGCAAGCAAACAAAGTAGTGCTTTGAGCAAGTTGTTTTGCCAGATTCTAATCTGTGTCTGTGAATACGACGTGTAAGTGTGACTCTGTGAATCGCATGTTGTGGATTTGCAGCTTACATCTAATAGTGAAACTGCAATGTAAACACGCACAGAGTGTTAGGCGTGGTGATACCAACCTCCATTTTTCTTCTGTCTTTGTGTCTGACTGCTGTTTGCGCTATTCTGCGAGACCGTAACAATTCCTGAGATGCAATTGAAATCAAAAGTTCCCTGCGTTTGGTTACTGTGTGTCTTTAAATCTGGTTGCACTCTCTATACACGGGGTGGGGGTGTGGAGGATAGATTGATTAAATTAATTAATTTCTGGGCCCTTAAAGAGCCGCTAATACACCTAAAACACTTTAATCAGTATCAGTTTCATTGGAGAGGTTTTTTTTTGTATGAAATCTTGTTGGAAAATGTGTTTTGGAGGATTTTCCGTCCGCAAAGTGTACGCGTGCAGGCTGGTCCTATAAGCTACCCCGGCCCGCTAAAACCCAAAAAGCAAGTGGCCACCACCACGGCAGCGCACCACAGCCATCATATTCAGAATGGAGATCAAATTAATTTGCTCTCCCTTCCTTTATCTCTGCCTGGCACTCTCCACCTCCTCTATCTCCTGTTCTCCCTCTCTGCTTTCCTCGCCTCCTACACAACTCCTACGTACATTTATCTCTTGAGTTGAGTGTGTGCTCTGCTTCTTGCCACCTTCTCTCTCTCTCTCTCTCTCTCTCTCTCTCTCTCTCTCTCTCTCTCTCTCTCTCTTTCTCTCTGTCTTACCCTTTTTTCTCTTTCCGTCGCTCTACGATGTTACAGCAGGCCGGGCAGCAGCCTCCAGTCTCTATCTGTGTCAGGATTGTGTATGCTAGACAATGGCGAGGAAAGCTTTTACTGGCTTCCTTTAAAGCATTTACAGGGGAAAAAATAAGGCCTGTGTTCCTGCTTATCAGGAGAGCGCCATGCTGACACACATCCATCCATTCATTACTCAATCGCATTGTGTTGGCCCAATGTAAACAAAGCGAATATACCTTATGCAACCCAAATGAGCGCTTGCTGATGAGCCAGCGTTAACATTTCAGTTACAGGACGAGCAAAACAGGAGTGGGGAAATTAATTTGGAGTCCTTAAGTGAGCCAGCTCCTCCTGTTTTTTCCCCCACAGCAGGCAGGTAACTGAAAATCTAGGACCTTTCTAAGCCGCAGCTGCGACTATGCACATTAGTCGAAAATGTGATGCTGTTTTGACGTCGTGCAGGAATTGCCCTCAGAATGACTCGACCAATTAAAGTGACAATTTGAAAGTGCTTATGCTCTAATCTGCTCGTATCACACTGAACACACGCAGTGAGTGGGTTCAAGTTTCAGAGCACGCCAAACATCGCAAACCCAAATGAAGAGCCGCCGTCCACCCCCGTCGAAAGGGTGGCATACAAACACAGTGGTATGGACAGATGTGACTCAAAGTACCTCTAACCCATGTGTTTGTCCACCAACATCAGGTCTGTCCATAAAGGTTCACCGCCAGACAAGTCCATTTTAAAATTATTATTTGAGCATGACACAATCAATCCATTCATCATCTATCCACCATACACCCACGCACCCTTCAATCCATCAATCCTTCCATTCATACACCCATCCATTCATCCATACACCCATTCATACACCAATCCATACACCCACCCATACACCAATCCATACACCCATCCATGCACTCATCCAGCGATCCATCCCCATCCACACCCATCCATCCATACACCCACCCATCCATGCACTTATCCATCCATCCATCCATCCATCCATCCATACGCCTATTCATCCATACACCCATCCACCCATCCATCCATCCACCCATCCATACGTCCATCCAACCATATACCTACCCATCCATCCATACGCCCAGTAATCTATCTGGCAGACTGACATTTCAGTTACAGATCCAGTTATAAAAGTCATCATATGATTGCTTTGCGAGGAGGATGATACATAGTTGATCAAGAGGCTTTAGAAGGCCTATCATCATGACACAAACACCGTGGTAACTCTTCAGTATTGTGGACATTGAGATAAGGAACGTATCTTGAACTATGCGTCGGTGGCTGCTGATGTGATTCACAACTCAAATCATATCGAAGGGGAGAGACATCATTTGATCGCACCACTTTACTTAGCGAGAGTAAATGATAAAGCCAATCGGTCCTCATCATCTGTCTCTCGCCTTCTCTCTCTCTTTCAATGATAGCATTGCCACTCTGAATTTTGAGCACACTTATGTTGGCCTCCGCAGCCTGATACAATCACACTGACCTCATGTGATTTAATGCAATCAGCCCTCACAGCTTGTGTGAAATTGCATTGTTCTGTTTCAAAGAAGAAGGGGTAGGATTCTGTGGAAACGATCATACAGCGTCGCCCCGGAATAATTCCGCAGGGAAATGATGAGGCGATGTCATTTAGCAGACGGTTGTCTATGAAAAGCTTTTGGGTCCTTCAGGGATTGCAGAATGTGTTAATCATTGTATAGAGCAAAAAAGGATTTGTAATATGGGAGGCGTCAAGGCAGCTGCAGCGGTGGAGGACATTCAGAGTGTATTCTGAGGTTGCTGGTTGGTTGTATTTGACATGTTTACGTGAAAATATAAAAAAACATTCTGTGTGTCAGTTCAGTTATAACCTATTTGTGGCCTCTGTGTCCGCTATTTAAAGCGGGTTTGTCAACCTTTTGTAACTTAAGGCCCACTTCTGGCTGACAAAAAACAAGAAAACATAAACTGGGTTTTAAAAATGTGTTCTGCCAGTGTCAGCTGGAATCACCTAAATAAATATTCTGCTCCCCCATGACTGCCTGTCATTAGGAATTTAATGTGTTCATGGATATATTTCCTCGCAGGCTTTGAGCTTTTACTGGCGCAGTCTTTGTCGCTCCACTGGGGGGAACAGTGGAAAAAGAAGTTTGTCTCTACCTCATGATGTGTTGTTTTTGGCATGTGATATTCACACATTATTGGTCGTTAAAATTATGCTCTGCATAAATTACTGACTTTATAAATTTAGCCGCAATGTTTTTCTTTTATTTAATATCATGTCCAATTCAATGTCAGTACCAACTACATGGCGCTCTGTGACCCACCAGTGGTCTGATTTAATCTAATTTACCATTTTGAATCCAAATTACATTGTCAACTTCATATAATTAAGTTATTTCCAGTTTGCCCAATGAAGGCTGAAGCCGCCTTCCTGTCTAGCCTCGGTATTTCCAAACGCATTTGTATTTTTTCACTTTCTTTTAAACTCTTTCACTCTGCCTCTCTCTCTTTCCTTTGACCGTTTCCATTGCTTCTTTTCCTCATGTTTTCTGGGGCGTCAAGCTTGGCTGCTTGGCAGTGGCTTCCTTTTCAAATGCTGTTTCTTTTGCTCCACTGTCACAGCTCACTGGCCAGAGACTGGAGTGGCAATGGAGGCTTCCGCGCAGTGCACCTCTCATACGTTTCCCAATGATGCTCATTGAAAAGTTGATTTTCTGCCTGTCTGGAACAATAAGATTGCTTGGCATATAAAGCTCTCCTGGAGAGAACACAGCAAAAATGAGCCCTCAAGAGCAGGATTTCATTATGTGAGGCCTGATGAGGAAACAGTCATGTCTAATTTTACATGTATCATTAAGGGGGTTTATTTCAGGATTGGCAAATGAGCTGAAATGATTTTGTTGCTGGGATAGCAACACTAGTGACATCATAATTGACAGTATTATTTCTGAAGCGGTATATGTAGAGCTGTAGCACGTGAACCAATACACAGATTACCAAAAACAACCATTAAACACCTGCACCCCTGTAGTTTTCTCTGACACCGTCTTAACCAAATCTGAACATTTTAAACATCACAACAAATATATTTTTTACACAGCTGTATTTTATTATGTTGTGCATTTATTATTTTTCCTTGTTTTAATTCTTAAGCCTAAAAGTCACAACCCTCCAGTCAGAACACTTAAATATGGAAACACACATCTCACAAATAGCATGAATCCCTTCAACAATATGCAGACCCTCTGCACTGCCTGCCATTGTGTTTGTCAGGGATCATTAGAGACATGACACACATCTGGGCACAGCTGTTTCTGTTATGGGGGATTTGACCCACTGACTCAGAGCTTGTGGAACACAGAACTACTGTTGTAAATAAATCGCTTTGTTGTTGTCCTTGTGTTCTCCTCCTGTCACAGACCAAGACCCACGTTGTAACAGCTGTTTTCCATTTAGGCAAAACTGGACTGAAAAATCTCAATTGAGTCTGACTCAACGTAAGGCATTAATGCACCACACTGTTGTTTGTTCACAGATATTTCAGGAGAAGTAAATCATATTTGAAATCTTGCTTAAGGCACTTCTGTGCATGTGAGCTTTAAGCAAAATAGATATCGTTACATTGCATTATTTTTGTATTATTGTAGAAGAAAAGAAGCAAAGTGAACTGACTTAATGTTATTTTTTATTTGTTTTTAAGTTAATGGGTCATTATGAGTTTAAATCATGGATGTATCATATCATGGGTATAACGCTTCTATGTTTACGACAGTCGCTCGTTGCGACAGCGTTTTACGGCAAGCGTGCCTGCGTACGGAAAGCTTGTTGTTAGCCGCACAGCTAGCTAACTGCCGAAGTGCAACTTACGCTCTTGCTTCTTTTTTACGAGCTCGAGCAAAACACTCGTACTTTTAGGTTGTTTAACCTGGTGACATGGACGTCGGAGAGCTTCTCAACTATCAGGTAGACGTTTAATTCAGCTCGTCAGTGGGGAACTCGCGTCTAGCTCTCCTCGACTTGTATCATTCTTAACGTTGCTAGCAGGCACCGGTGGTCGCTAGCAGGCTTTCGGTTCGGGCTTGTTATTTACTTTTGCTTTGTCTGTTTTACGTTTTCTGTTTGTAAGGCGACAGGAAACGTGACAGTTGACCAGCCTGACTTAATGTCGGGTTTCCTGACAAATAACGTCAGTACTATACGTGGACAGGTGGCTGTCATGACACTTCAGCTCGCGATAGTTGCCCAAACTAGCTCACATGCAGAGGCAGGTAGACTCCAGTGGTTAGTGACAGATTGGTCTAAGACAGCCGGTAGAGATGAAATTGCTGGTTGGTGGTTTGTTCTCAAAGTTGTCATTTTTCTCAGAGCAGCTGCTGCCTGGTGGAAGGTGTGCTTTACTTAATGTGAAACAAAGAAGGAGCTCAGTATGATTCATCAAAGGTCCCCAATGAAGTGTTTCCTTAATGAGCTCCTGTGCTGGGGTTTGCCATCTTCTTCTTTATGTTCAGGTTCACCGAGATACTTCTTTCATTCACTCTCTCTCTCACACACACACACACACACACACACACACACACACACACACACACACCACCAGATTCTGAAGGTTACCTTTCTCCACCTCCTCTCTTCTGGCAGCCTGATAGAGGAGCAAAGCGTCCCAAGGACGGAGACGGAGGAGATGAGGACTCCCGAGGAGGGAAGCAACTGAAGGGGCTGAGTGCCAGGGAGTTAGCCAGATACCGGGAAGCAGGACTCGAGGGAGCGGGTGATGTCGACGATCTGACCGGGGAAAAGAAGAGGATCCTGGAGAAACTGATGGACCAGGATGAAGATGAACCTGAGGTAAGTACAATTGGTCATGTGGTTATTACAGAATTGTTCCATTTGTTTCTCTGCAAAGTGCCATGTTTTGTTTTTTTAATGATGATGTCAAAAGCTTTTCATTTGAAAATGTCTTTCTCTCTTGTCATGGTTTTAAACCGTGCAATTCAGCATTGAAGTGCAGCACAGCGTGTCACAGTAAGAACTGTTACCGTCACTGTCGACTTACAAAAACATGAAAATACGCACATATAGTTCAAACCAGAAGTTGAACACAGCCTGGTTCACACTTAAATAAGCAGGGAAACCTTGCCGTGTGTGTGTGTGTGTGTGTGTGTGTGTGCGGGTGGTTGTCTGGCCCTCAGGTCTATTGCTACTGTTGTTGTATGCATACTCTATAATGCACTTATCACACTGCAGCCTTTTCAGGCGTCAAGAGGTACTGAAAGCAAAGTACTTGTACATTGAGTGTCTGTTTATAGGTTGATTTAAATGTATAGATCAATTAAATTAATATACACAACTATTGCCACAAAAAGGTAAAATGCAGGACACATTCCTAACGATCAATTTTCGCATCTATGACCAAGATTGAATACAAATTAGGAACAGAATTTTAGATTAGCCGAAAGCTTACGTATTCTTGCCGAACGGGTTCAAATTGAGGATGAATTGTTTCGGCCCGAGTCCAAGTCTTGCAATTAATGTAGCACGAGAACAAGGGTCTGTGGATCAGGTCCATGAAAGTTTCTTTGTGGTTATTTCTGGTCAAGAAGAACCAGTTGTCACCACCGGTGTTGACACATTCTTTAATGCATTAGAAAACATCTATTATCCGGTTAAAATTATATCACACTGCAGCCTTTTCAGGCGTCAAGGGGTACTGAAAGCAAAGTGCTGCACTGTTCCATAATGTCAGCCAATTGTAATTCCCTAACCAGTCATTAACTGTGCACCACTTTACAGGCTTTTAAGCCGTCAGGCGGTTAAATGCATTCTCCTTCCAATGAAACGCTTTCACACTTTGGTTGGTGTATGCAACACATGGAGACAAACATTCTCCTGGATGTGTATCGTCAACCCAACACCAAGTCGGCCATCTTGACTTTTACAGTGTTTTTTTCACCACTTTTTACGGTGCTGCCCTTTTAACTCCTCCAGATATAATCAGTTCAACTTCAAATCTTGTCAGAAGAATCTGGCAACATCTATGATGAAAAGTTATTTAAAAAAATCTTAATTTTTTTAATTTTCATTATGCAGCGCTACCTACTGGGAACAAGAAATTGTCGTGCAATTCATCGCTGCTTGCCTCTTTAAAGTCTCAATGTTGTTCTTGCTGCAGTTTCCTCAGTTTTTTTCCTTTCTCGCTGTCTTCAGTTGTTTAATCTTTAGCTCCCTTCTCCTTTACGTATGTTCTCATAAAACAGGCAGAGCCGGTGGATGAGAGTTCAGTGAAGAAAATGATCCTGACCTTTGAGAAAAGGTCGTACAAAAATCAGGAACTGAGGATTAAGTTTCCGGACAACCCAGAGAAGTAAGCTCATTACTGAATGTTCACAGTATTTGTTTCTCTATGAGGATGACATTAAAACTAATTCCAATTACTGATATTCTGTCTGGGAATTAAGCCACATTTCCTGTGGACTTAGCAAAGCTTATTACAATTTCTCAAATGCTGAAACCTGTGTATCCCTGAAATGAAATATGAATGAATGCTAAGATGTTTACCAAAATGTCTCAAACCTCCAAACCAGGTTCATGGAGTCGGAGCTGGACCTAAACGACATTATCCAGGAAATGCACGTGATCGCAACAATGGCAGACCTCTACCACCTGCTGGTGGAGCTGAATGCCGTCCACTCCCTGCTGAGCCTTCTCAGTCACGAGAACACTGATATCCTTTCACTTACGATATGAACATTGTTTCACCTCTTTGCCAAGATTTCCATTCTTAGTCGGAGAGGTGGTTTTAAGGGGCCGAAAGCCACATACGGGTCAAAGTGTGAGAGATGGACGAACACATTGTTAGTGTATGTCTTTTGGTGAGATTTGTTTACAGTTCAGTCGTTTTGACCGTCCATGGCGAGTCTGAGATTGTTCTTGAAGCGCTTTGCTCTTCAAACACAGCTCTGTAGTCCTTAGCCTGAACCACATGTTGCCATAGCAGTGGTGGACCTGCTTCAGGAGCTAACGGATATCGACACGCTGCAGGAGAGCGAGGAAGGTGCCGAGGTACTCATAGACGCTTTGGTGAGTCAAGTGTTTACGTCCGTCTTTGATGATATATAAAGAAGCGGTACTTTGCAGACCGAATGCTTGCGTTTCTGGACTCCGGCATCCAACCGGGCACGGTGGGTTTAATTAACCGCATGGACCGGATTCAACAGATTGGAATTGCAAGACGGGTGCTTGGGTCCATGTTTACTTCCTGTCAGCTGATGTCATTCACATACACTACTACTACTACTACTACTACTACTAGTACTTTCCATCTGCAGAGGAGATCACTGAGAGATTTTTAGACATACAATTGAGTTTTAAACATTTTTAATTAATTCAACGTCATATAAAATTAGTTTTTTTATTAATATAAAACAAATTGTTTAACTGAAAATGATATCAAAATGTAATATAAACCATATAATTATAGTTACTCTTCTTTCACTTTTCAGCTATCTAAAGCTTTTCTCCGTCACTCTCCAGCTGTGCCTGGTGGCATCTCGGTTAAGCATCTTCAATCGCCTACTCAACTGTACAGTTAGCCCTCGCTTCCTTTTCTTCTATTTTTTGTCAGCGAGCCTGTCGCGCTGTCAACGAACCAGGGATGATCTTTGATACCCCATTATGTGAGCTGACATTTAGAGTGACACAGACAAAGGTCAAACTGCAATAATGTGCTGATATTCCTATAATGAAAGAGAGAACCGTGCGACCCCTCCCGCCCTCGCCGCCCATTCTCCGTCATGGCCGTCACCATGACACTTAATCAAAGAATTCTTTGGCTTGAATGTGTCACAATTTGCGCCAGTCTACGTCCCAGTGGCCTTCATCAGGATAGTGGTTTCTCACGACAATGAGAGCAACCTGTTTCAATGGTCTCAGTGTTGTCTACATACAACATCTACATATATTAGTCTTTAGTTCAGTATTTAAGTGTAAGAGACATGACAGTGAGACAAACAGTGAGATACATACATACATACATACATACATACATACATACATACATACATACATACATACATACATACATACATACATGCATAACTCTTTTGTCGCCATTCCCCCAATATCTTGCAGTGACTTGCAGGCAGCTGTTTGTTACCGGTTCCTAAAAGACATTTGGATCAATTGCAGGATTGTTTAATATTCATGTGCGTGAGCATCCAGACACAACTTGGTATTAGCTCAATTAGCTCAATAGGCCATCTGACATAATTAGATTAGCTTTTTCTGTCTCCGCATATGCTGAAGGTTGAAATAATGTAATGTCATGCTCAAGGACTCAAAGATCGTTTGTTGTCATGATGCAACACCAGGGATGCACAACAAAATGCAGCTGTAGCCCAATTACGACACAAGAAAAAACATTGGTGTAATGAGGAATGCAAACTGCAACTGCATCCCTGTAAGGACTGAAGGCTTCACCATCGCCCTATCCTGCTGCTTGGTTCGCCTGAGGTCCTATTCCATTCATCTTCTTGTCCTGCGACCGGAAGTGGAGTGGCCTCATGTTGTAGCTGGGTTAGCTTCACTCCCATCTCGGCTCGCCTCCATCTCTTCCCTCGGCCAGTTTGGTGGCATTTGGTCCGCCGGACCCTGACTTAATCCAATGCCCACGCTTCCTTTGTGTCATATATATGACATTCCTGCTCCAGTAATAAAAGCAACCCCCCAACAAACTCTGACAAAGACATTCAGCAAAATTCATGGGAGCTACCGGCCGCTGCATGTGCAAGCGCTGGCGTTTTCAATTTTCAACTAAAAGTTAATAATGTCTGAAGAACATATCACTAAACGCATCATCAGGTTTTTGTCTGCTCGCAGGCTGGTTAGTGTCCGATACTGTCGGGATGTGACAGCGGGCCAGACTGTAGCTCCAGTTGTTCTGCGCAGCTCACCGGTTAACAGGCGCCATATAAATGCAGTCCATTTGCCATCGCAATGGAGCGCCCCACTAGCCGCACTCCTCCTCACAGCCTTTTCTAAAGAAAAACGGTTTCGGGGCAGTAAGGCTTGGTTAAACCTATTTCTCCCGCCTCTTTGCTGGAAGCTCCAGCTGCCCTTGTCCTAGCTGCCAGAGGGCCAGGTGCTATTCTTGATAAGATGAATCGGCGGGTCTCCAGTGGCTCATAAATTGGTTTCTACCGTCCTCTTCTTTCATCTGTAATAGTACTTGCATCCTGCCAGTCGGCGCCCCGCGAGCTCCAGTGTCGCCAATGTTGACTTGATTGATAACACTTGGACGTGTTCAGAGAGCTCAGACAGGAACTCAGTCTTTTGTTCTTTAACATCACATCGTGTTGCAAAATATAAGGACATCCGACTTGAACTTAATACTTGATCTTTCTGTGTCTGCAGTTGGAGGGTCAGGTGGTGGCTTTACTGGTGCAGAATATGGAGCGGCTGGATGAGCAGGTGAAGGAGGAGGCTGACGGCATCTATAACACACTGGGTAAGAAAAATGTCCCGCCAAAGCCTCAACGACGAGGCTTATCCTGGATTTATATTCATGTTATGTCTTTGGAAGTAGTCGTACTAGTTTTGTACATGTTTGGCTGGATCGAGATGGAGTAAAGATATTAGGGTCTGTATGTAGTACATTTCTAAGCCATTCGGCTTTTCTTGAAGATTAGATAAATGTTTTAACGCTCAACCTCCCGCTTCCCATCCAAGGTAAAAACCATTAGCTCCGTCAACACTGTTGCTGTCATCTGAGTTTCCGCTAGTATCTGCCGGCTCAGCGTCCGCCATGTTGAGAGCTGTGTGGAGAAAATTTCTCAATCGTGCTCAGAATTTTTAATCTATTTAAGCTTCACACGCATATATTTTAGGATCAAAACACGTTCCTGCGAGCAGCGTAACTACAGTTACACTGAACCGGAAGACGCTCTCCGTGCGCGGTTTTCAGCGTTCATTTCAATTAAGAACACGTGGGACAAATATTTGTAACAAATCTGAGACAAAATCCACTGCACATTGCTGGTGCTAGAGAGCCTCCTCTCTTTGGTTCTGTACAACACCCGAGGATATAAAAAGAAAAAGGTGCATAAAAATAGCCGCTCAGCTGCATTTGAATATTCAGAGTAAGAGTAATTAATCAGCCTTGTCGTGCTGAAACATGACAAGCCGCTCCAGGGGGAGAGATGCCTTCTAAGGTGTGTTGAGCTTTGGGCAGCACAGCGACAGGGAGTCCTCCTGTACGTTATTGTGTTCTTTGAGCTTTTACAGTCACTGTCTGGGTCTCTATTTCAATATTTTGGCAAAGAGGAATCACTTATAAACCCTTTAAAAAAAAAAGATTTAAGGTCTGTAACTCTTAGCTGTGGAGAATCACATTCGTGTTTGTGGCAGCATTAAACGGAGACGGGAGGGCCAGGAGAGGGCACGGACCGGCGAATAGTTTGAAAAGTCACGGCCGCTGCATGAATCCCACTTTTATGCCTCTCAGCTCTTTTATGCGTTGAATGAGTCTACCGAGATGATTTTTTCTCTTCTTCGTTGCCTGTGTGTGTCTGTGTGTGTCATCAAGGGAGCGCTCCAAGCTTGAATAAGCCCTTTGTCTGCCTTGGCTGCTCCGCGCTCTGAGCCTGCTGTCCACCAGGACGCTGTCTGTCTGCTCCATTTGAATCCCAGATAAAGGCTCTTCCCTCGGCATCTTTCCCTCTCTCCATCCTCTCCTCTAGTTTCTTTCTCTCATCATCTCCCTATCAGCTGTTGCCCCTCTCTCCAAATGTTGCGCTTCTCTTTTTTTCTTTTTCCCTTTTTATTCTCTCCCAACTCTATCTCATATTTGTTGTACTGTTGTTACAGTCCCTCATTCCCTCAGCTTTCCATCCCTCATCTTCGACTTGTCTTCCCACCCCTTTGCCTCCCTTCTGCTTTTCCATCTCCCTTTTATTTGCCTCCCCTCCAGCCCCTTCGTTTTTCTTCTTCTCCATCCCTCTTCTTCATCACCAGAATCCCTCCCTCCCTCTCTGTGTCTGTCCCCTCCTGCTGCAGTCTGCTCTGATGGAGATATCATGTGGCAGAGACAGCTTTCTAATATGGATAGATAATATTAGAAGACGCTGGGACAGGACCCAGGAAAAGAGATGACGGCTGTGTTTCTCTGTTCTCCCCCCTTCAAAGTGTGCTTGCATTGCATCCGTACATGTGACTGACTTGTGACTATGCCAGCAGAGAGAAAACACTAGTCGAAGAATGTATTTTTTTTTTCTGATTAGTCTGCTTTTAGGTAGTTTACAAGTGTCACTTCGACCCGTCTCCCCCTCTGGATTAATAATGCATCACTCATGCTGAAAATTCCTCAAGGCACATTCCAGATTATATCCCTTCGGCGCAACCACCCGAGCATGTCCTGTGTGACAGCCACAGACTCGGTCTATAGGCCTTCAAACACCGCGGGCCAGGCCAATAAACGACACAAAATTGTAAAATCCTTTCCTGCGAATATTATATGGTCAGAGCTTTAATAGTGGGAGGTGAGAACGGAAAGCGTGGATTTGGTTTCTGCTGCCCGAGCTCCTACATTTTTAAGTCAAACTTTTTTTTCCTTCATGAGCCACTGAGCAACTTTCATCCGAATGAATGGAGGCCTACCTCTAACGCTGCATCCAGTTCTCTTCATACATCCATGGCGCTGGCTCTGTCAGGGTTGAAAGACATAATTAAGTTCTTCATTTTTGGTCAGACTACAGAGCCTGCGCATTATTGTTTCTTAAAAAATAGACGCAAACCAGGCGGCAGCCTCCGGTTGTGCGGAGAGAAGCCAATGCGGAAGTGTCTTTTTCAATCCAACGTGACATTAGTTTATAGTGCACTTCGAACCAAATAGGCAATAAAGCAGAGAATGTTTCATGGCGCGTTCACTGTGATTGAGTTGGTGTCTCAACTTCACTCCTCCCCATTCCAAATATGTTAACTTTTGTTCATTGGTTGCAAAAATAACAACATGGCGACGGCTGTACTCCAAGACAGCCGGACTCGAGGCTTCATAACATCAGTCATCAGACATGTCGAGCCCCGTCCACCCAATGAGGTCAGTGTCAATGCTGACATGCATCCACTGCTTCAGATTGGCGCATCCCGACTTTTCTGATCAGGAAGTGCCTCAGTGACGGCGCCGTGCTCGTACATTGACTTGCTCAGGGACACTTTTGGCAGGGCGGACATCGAACACGAAGGGTTGAATTTTTATTTCTAATGTCACGTTTTCCCACAGCCATCACGGAGAATATGGCTGAGTTCAGACCGGTCCTGTGCACCGAGGCCGCTCAGCAGGGACTCATGCAGTGGCTGCTCAAGAGAATCAAGGTGAGACTTCAGTCGATTGACTAAAAATGTATCTGCAAATATTAGAATCTGGTTATTAATTTAAGTCATTATTTAAGAAATCAAGATATACTCTTGGCATTATACTAATATATTTTTTAAATAATAAAATGAATTGAATATTTTTTAAGTTTTAGACTGGAGAAAACAGTAGATTCTGTGCCTAACCTTAAATTATCACCCGTGTTATTTTCTTTACCTTTACTGCAAAACCCTCCATTCCTCAACCGAGTGCATGATGTGTTCACGCAGGTTCTGCAAATAAATGTAAATAAAAACACTCGCGTCAAAATGACTTGCTTTATGTAACAATCTTTTTTGAATCATGTTTTAAGACTCATAGAAAATAAAAAAATATCGCTTTTAAGTCTTTTTGAGATCATTGCTGGATTTACCCAGTATGTTTCCATAGCAACCATACTTTCAACTATGAATATTGAAATTTTTGAAAAGATAAAAGTTAAATAGGTTTCAAATAACATGTAAAAACCATGTGATCAGATGTTAACAGATACAAGGTTTAAAAGTTGCTATCGCTTCACACCACCACCAAATCTAACATATGTGGCTGGATCTCTGCTTGAAAAAAAAGAGATCCATATTTAGTTGTAGACTACAAGATCATTTCCTGAAACTCTGGAGAACGAAGCTTCTGTAAGATGAGTGGTAATTGGAGTTTGCTCTCTTTCTCTCTCAGGCAAAGATACCGTTTGATGCTAACAAGTTGTACTGCAGTGAAATCCTGGCCATCTTGCTGCAGAACAATGACAGTAAGTGCGCCTCACTAAGTGGTTTGTGGCTTCCAAACGATGTTAGTTTATCTTCCCCTTCACAGTTCAGCTTTCTCAAACCAACACAAAATGCACTGCCCCACTTTTTTTCTCTTTTCATTCTCTCTTTATTGGTTCTTGCTTCCTCTATTCTTTCTTTTTCTTTCTTCTACCCATCTTGGATTGTTCTCTTTCCACCTTTATCTGTATGTTTCTCCCCTCTTCTCTTTTTCTCTCCTCCATTCCTGGAACTGTCTCTCAATTTAGTTTCTGCTTCCAGTAACTTCATTTTGTCCTTTCCTTTTCTCTCTTCTTTCTGTCCTTTTTTTAATTTTTCTTCTTTTTCTCATTTCCTTCAATCACTCTTTGATTTCATATTCCTTTTCATGTTTCCAATTGTCTCTTTTCTTCCAATCGTCTTTCTCTCTCTTCAGTCTTCCTAACTCCCTTCTCTTCTTCCTCTCTCCCCGTGTGTTTGTCTTATCCCTCCCTCCCTCTCTCCTTTCCTCCCTCGCGAAACCCCAGTAAGCCTCAGGTAGCTACAGGACTTTCAGGTCCTTGGATGGGTTTTCACTAATGACACGTAGCCATATTGATATTCAGTCGGAGTCTAGTCTCATTTTACACTCATTCTCTTCCTCTTCTGCCTTTTTATTTGTCTTGCTCTTCAAATACCAAATAAAATTTCACAAAAAAAGATGTTTTTCTCAAAGGAAACGCGACGGCATGAATAAAGTTCCGTATTATATTACTGTCAGTGTCTTGAAGCAAGAATAAGGGAAATCACTGGGCTCCTATTAGGGGAAATGACAATTTGAGAACGTCCTTGATGTGCTAATTTGAACATAATTATTGCTTCCTGCTGTCAAATTCAACTTTAAACTCCACTCTGAAGGCTTTATATGTAAAAATATGAACCAGTGCTGCTGCCAATGAGAACAGCCTCACTAATTATTTATCCCTGGAAGATTCACCACATTGTTCACATTGACTTGAAAATCAGAATCAGAAACATTCATTTGACAGGTATGTTACAGATACGAGGAGTTTGTCTTGGCGGGTGGTGCATACATTAGACAAACAACAATCAACAACCAACACAATAGAAACATTCAATTTAAAATAGAATATAAAATAAAGTGCACAGATAACAGTACAAACACGTGTACGTTCTCCTGTAAGTTCTGAATTCTTCACTGTCGACAAAGTCATGAATGCAAAGCGCAGCATATTGTAAACACAACCTTCATTTGAATACCTTTGTCATTCACAGCCTTTTAAAGCTGCTAAGACGTCACTTTTTAACAAAACGATAAAACACACATTTCAATACTCAGGCCTAGATCCAATAACTGGATGTATATTCTTTAGTGCCCTCGTTTTCTCTCTCTGAAGGTCCATAGCAGCCGCTGTGTCTGTCAGTGCTCATGCTCATTGTGTGCCTTCTGTCATTCCCTCCCTTTCTACATCGTTTCCTCTTTTTTTCTCACGTCCTTCATGTTTCCACATAAACCTTTTTCTGTCCTCCCTTCCGATCCTTAAATGTTTTTTTTTTTTTTTTGCAAGCATCTCAATTTAATCTCCCTGTTGTCCTGTTACTCCATTTTTATCTCTTTGTCCTCCGTCTGCATTTCTTCTTTCCTCCACAGATACCAGAGAATTATTGGGCGAGATGGATGGCATTGATGTGTTACTGCAGCAACTATCTGTAAGATTCTTTTGCTTCTCCTCTATTTTTAGGACGTAGTTTGCTTTAGCTCGCAGTCGTTTCTCAAACATGAGCACTTCTCTGACCAAAGATTTACCATGAGCAGTGTAAAACCCAGTCCAACCCCAAAGCCAATTTTCAACCCTGTTTTCAACCTCACTATTAACCCCTACTCGCATATACGGAAGCAGAAATACAAATTACAACTTGAGTTCTCATTGACCAGCGTTTTGCTCGTGGCTGTTACCATTTTCCTAGACTGTCTCTTCTTTTAATTACAGCATGACCCTTGCTAATGTTTCTGTCTGGGCTTAGTCCTTCTCATCCTTAAAAGGTTCTCACAGCGGCCATGTTTCAAAAACCGCTCTAATGAACCACTTCACAAGCTGCCAATGTGTTTTTAAAGAATTTGCCGGCCTGCGTTTCTGTTGTAAACGCTCCCTTCTCTCTCTCTCTCTCTCTGTCTCTGTCTCTGTCTCTCTCTCTCTCTCTCTCTCTCTCTCTCTCTCTCTCTCTCTCTCTCTCTCTCTCCCTCTCCGTCCCTCCCTCCCTGTCAGGTGTTCAAGCGCCACAACCCATCCACGGCCGAGGAGCAGGAGATGATGGAGAACCTATTCGACGCTCTGTGTTCCTGCCTCATGCTGGCAGCCAATCGGGACCGCTTCCTCAGAGGGGAAGGGCTTCAGCTGATGAATCTCATGCTCAGGTGAGGCTCTAATGGGAGAGTGTTAAGTGCGTTTCCTTCCACATGAAGCAAAACAAATCTGTGCTTCCTCGCTTGTTGTCTTCCACCAGCAGCCGATGACCAGTGGAGTAGGGTAAAGCTGCAAGGCATTGTATCGCCTTTTATTGTTACGCATGTATAGACGGGGCTTTTTTGCTGTTCAGCCAATTGCACGTTGGAACTCCGTCAACAGGGCTTATAATAAAACATATCTTCAGTTCTCACACTAAAATAACATCCACTCGCAGAACTTCTTTGTGTGCTTTGTTTCAAATGTGCAGCAGGGAGCGCATTCGATGCGCAGCCAACGGGATTTTGACAATCAACTTACTCGCTGATTGATGTAACGTTGGTTTCTGCGTTGCGCCACAGAGGTGAAGACCCCATTTCTCTCCGGTGCGTTTGATAAAAATGAACTTAAATGACCCTGTGGTCACGCGAGGCAAAAGATATCTAAAGCCAAGAAGTATACAGCCACCTTTTGATCACCAATGTTCATCTTATTTCCAACAGAGCTTATGTTCTGTGTGTTTTGGGCAAAAATATAGAAATTCGGGATGTTAATATTTAACCCTCAAAAGACAATACAAAATTATTTGCTGTACCTTTTTAATTCTTAGTTTTTACACTATCCGTGGTGGGGAAAATATTGCACGTTATTGTTACAGTTAAAGAATACTGCTGAGCAGGTATTGATGCTAATACCTAGTGTCTTTGTATACTCTAATAACACTGCTTGTTATGGAGGTCGTTGGGGTAATTGCGGATGGTTTCCTTCATATTTGAAAAGCCATTATTTTGGCAAAGTCGGAGACAGAAAAAAAAACCAAATTGCTGCAATATCACAGTTAATAGCTTTGTTTTTGCAGAATCTTGCACGATGTATGACCTATGCTCCCGGCGTTTCACCTCCTCCAACATGCTGAAGCGCTGCTGCAATGCAGAGTGTACAACATGCGGGCAATGAGTGCTTCGCTGCTTTTCTCAAAGTAAAAAAATATTTTAAAAAAAAAAACCAGCTCTGCACAGAACACAGTCTGTCTGCTGCATCACGTGGCGAGGCCGCCGGTGCAATCCATCATCAGTTGGTGAAGGTGTGACCTTAAAGAGTCATCAGGACACATTACACTCGTTTATGATCCTGCAGAGCCGACACACCCCTTCGATAATCACATCATTGGACACGTAGATTTAAGGCGGATCAATATCTCATTATTACACGGAAAAAGCTCTTTTATTCTTTTTAGCTTCTTGTGGTAAATCATCCTCTGGTGAAACAGAGAAAGAAGAGGACAGGGGACAAACCAACCTAGATATGACTGTTTGAGAAACAAATTGTGAATTTATGAGAATTCTAGATGAGTTTGATTTCTGATACCTCATAGGGGAATGCTAATTTAGAATATATGTATTTTTTAATTATTTTTTACTGAATGATAATCGACCATAAGCTTTGTTTGAAATGAGATGAGCTCAGGGATTTCTACTTGTGTGGTACGGCATTCGCACCAGAACCAAAGCAAATTAGCGTCGGCCAGTTTACTCCAGCGGTGGGAACCGAGAAACAAACAAACAGATCTTGGCTGGAATTTACCTGCAATTAACGGATGAAAAAGGACGCCCCGGAATATGTCACGATAATGCAGATTTGTCAAAAGTCTGCCTTCATGCTTTGTCAGATCTTTCCTCGAAACAACGAGCAAACATCTTTTCAAATTCCTGTTTTCTGACTGAGGTTCGGCTTGATCCGTGCTAAGCTATTCTAACATTGTAGCTGCTCCGTCAACACTCCGAAAAGTCATCTAGGCGTGAATACAGCAGCATAGACATTCTATTGCTCGTACACATCCATGTACACATCCATGTACACATGTGAGGTACTATCGTAGAGCTCTGAGTGCATTACGACCTGGAGGTGTGGTGTTTGAAAGGTGTGAAAGTTTGCCGGTCAGAAAAAGACAGTGTAATGAAAGATGCTGTTATTTAGTTGCATTGTGGGAAATATAGACTCCTAATTGTTGGAGGATTTATTTGTATCGTTCTGTTGTTCTTTTTTTTGACCTTTCCCTTGTAAGCCCACCAACTTAATGGGAGTGCAATACAAAGTTGCTCTCGTGTCCCTTTGAACTCATTTGACTTTCATTATAGTTTTTAGATTTGGCTTTCTAACTGAAACACAATGCAGCCAAAAATGAATCAAAACAAATCCCAAAGAGCAACAACACACACACACACACACGCACACGCACACGCACACTCTCACACACCACTCACTGAGGCACATTTATTGGTTTTCCATCAAAAACTCCATTTATATTCCTCCCGAGCCTCGTCAGCCTTGTGCTCCATACAGATTTCACACCTGGCGTCTTGATGAATTCCCAGCAGAGTTGAATGTTTGTCAGACTTCACGCCTAAAACTGTGATTTTTACAGATGTCTAGGAATCCGTAGCTACAGTTCACCGTGAGCATGGCACCTCCAACGCTTGTGGATGTACAGCTCCCCTACCCTTTTTTTTTAGCAGGTGTTTAACTTTTTCCAATCAGTCAGCACCGGTGATTCAGACGCAAGGAATTTGAGTCTAATGGAAAACCCACTGCTTCTGTCGTGCCCACTAGACATCGACGGCGGCATAGTTTTTGCAGCACCAGGACGCTGAGTTAAGTCACCTGTCTCCCAACTGAATTGCCTAGTTTCCTTACAGAAAGTACACTGTGTATCCCCCTCCCTCTCGGCCCCCCCGCCTCTCAAGCCGTCCATCATATATAATGTGTCTGTCTGGAGAACCACACTCAACTGCCTGAAATATGTGTCCCTCCTTTGAGATAAACACTGTCATCTGTCATTGGCGGGAATGGAGGAAGTGACACGGCGACAGACGGCTACATTTCCCGAGAGGAGGCGTAGAGTCGGGGGGGTGTAGACAGAGCATGAAACGGTTGGTCCCTCTCATCGTGCCAATGCTTTGATGATAGCAAAATGGATGTGTGTCATCACAAAGTATTTCGCTTTGACAGATCATCTTACTTAATAGTTTATCTACCTTGAAACAGGTCTTCAGGATTAACACGGAAACAAATGTTTTGTTTGAATCTCTTTTTAAAGTTGTTTAGCTTTTGAGGTTCCGTTGCATGATAATAATGATGATGATGATAATAAGGATGATAAGAAATTTAGCTGAAGGTATACTCTGATGTTGTCGAAGCTGGAGTCTGAACCGAAGACGTTTCTGAAGAAAATGCAGGATTTTGTCCGATTTTGCAGGGAATCCGAAGGCCGATGACGAGCATTAAGAATAACTGGATAGATGTATCTTTTTAACTTCTCGCCGGTGTTCTCGTTTACTCATATAGAAGCATCAGCGTCAAATTAAGTATTCAATTTGATACCAGTTAAAAGTTATTTCACAGTAACTGTCAACAACGCTGTCCGTGCCTGAAACTAAAAGGTGGTCAAAGGCAGAGGCGGTCTTAACAGAGGCATAGTTGTCGGCTGCTTAGGGCCCCCTACCAGTGGTCGTAGTAGGAGGCCCCTAACCAACCTCAAAAAGAAAAGAAAAAGCCCCTTATCATGATGAACGCTTCAAAAGCATTGTCAGTTGTATTAATATTCTTAAGAAATACGTTGCAGTGGTAGTTAAAATGTCCAGTTCATGGTTATCTGACGAGTCCCTACACCCCATGCTTTCACAATGAAATGGACTAGTCCGTAAATGGTGCACGGCGCAAAAGATAAACACAGTGACAGGAGGACTGGAAATTACACAGACGATTTAGAAGCAAGACAAGAATAAAAGCAAAAGTGAAACAAAGTTATCCAAGCGGCTCAACTCAAAGTTAAAAAACAACGGCGATAAATATTTAGAAACGCTGCCAAAGATTACAAGATGACACACTTTTTTATGGCTACAGGGATACAGGTAGGAACGTCCAAAGCGTTGAACATGCCACGACAGCAGCAGCAGCAGCTCGATGTGAAGTGGTGCTAGGTGAGGATAACGATGTTAACCAAGACAATGAAGAGGACATCATGTTGTTGCCTCCCACCGTCACCAACAGTGTTACAAAAGGGGTACAAAAGAGGCTTTACCTGCCTATCACCAATCTTTTTTCGTTCTCTTTTAGAGATTGAATGGCGAGGGGCGGCGGGGCGCATACATACCTTTTGAATTGGGCCCCCAAATTGCTAAATCCGCCACTGGTCAAGGGGGTTTCACAGACTCTAGACAAGCGCAGTGGGCAAAGAGGGTTCGGTGTGACTGCGACATCTTAGCAAATGCCCGAAGGTGACTTCTTCAGAGTTGCCTAAAAATACCGTCCAATTGAAAAGCAAGAATGAACTGATTGCATGATATGCACATTCTTCGTATCTATTGAAACAATAAGTAACACTCTCTCTCTCTCTCTCTCTCTCTCTCTCTCTCTCTCTCTCTCGCTCTCTCTCTCTCTCTCTCTCTCTCTCTCTCTCTCTCTCTCTCTCTCTCTCTCGCTCTTGTTCAGAGAAAAGAAAATGTCTCGAACCAGCGCCATGAAGGTCCTGGACCACGGGATGATTGGACCAGAGGGAGCGGATAACTGTCATAAGTTTGTGGACATCCTGGGCCTGCGGACCATCTTTCCCCTTTTCATGAAAACCCCCAAGAAGATGAAGAAGGTCCCTGCTTCAGAGAAGGAGCATGAAGGTCTGTCACCAATTAGAACAAAGACGACAGCAGGTGTGATCTCTCCATGAAAACCAGCCATCGGCTGCAAAACGATGCCGCTCCGTTTGGGCCTGTAGTTTAGTGTTTGACCGTCGAAAGCCTTTAGTTTGCTGACTATGCTCATTTGAATACTGGACTGCTCGCGACTGGTTTCTCTCCCCCTTTCCGTCCCTCCGTCTCTCCCTGCCTGCCTCCAGCTCTCTGGTCGCACCCCCTTGACGCAGACACACTCGATCCTAATCTGCTTGTGTATCACGGTTCGCTGCCTCTCCGGCCTGTCAGTTTACGCTATTGATCCAATCTTGATTGATTTTTTTATTTATTTTTTCCCGCCTTGCGCTCTCTGAACGCCTCCTTGTCTCCGGGTGTGGAATGGGAAGAGCAAACAAGAGGAAGTGAGAGAGAGAGAAACGGGACGGGTGTCCGTGTGATGGAGAGCGAAAGAGGGGGGAAAACGGGGAAGAAAGTGAAAGACAGAGGCAGAATCGTGTCCATCTCGCTGCTCTTTGTTTAATTACCCACCTGCCAAAATGTGGCCTCTCGCTTTCTCTCTCTCACCCGCTCTCTCTCCGTCTGTATTAATTAAGTTTGATTTATCCAGCGTGGATTCCCAGCCCTGCAGAAGAGAACAAATTGTCTTCCATTGTGTCGCGTCTCACCCAGGGACCGGATGAATTAACCTTTGACCACCCCTTGAGCAGCAGAGTAAGGAAGATAACCCGTGCTAACAGTTAACCCCTCCTCCCCCTGTGAGTTAAAGCCGCCGACAAGGCGGACACACTCTTAAAAGAGTTTTTTAGAAGATGTGTAAATCCATCCCCGAGGCTCTTTCTCCCTGTGAGTTTTTGGCACGTGTGGTCGAGATTTGAGCATATTTCTCTACCAAGGTACAAATTGAGGATGTCGGATGTGTAGTTGTTCGTTCATTTAGTTTTTTTTGGAGAGGTGATAATGGGTACGCTGCTGGCGTCCGCCGCTGTGTTTGTTGACACCTTCTGCTTGCAAAGGCAGTTTAGGATACTTCAAAGTCACATAAACGTAGACTAATTCTCTACCAGCAAATACGTCCAAGACAAACAAAAGCAAAGTATCTGTTATGCAATGTTGCCGTTCATTTTAATACGTCTTTATGAAACCCTTTACTGTTCTCAGACCAAGCCCTCTGCATAATGTCTCCAAGCCGAAAGGAGAATTTCACACACCAACTCCAATACTTCTCGTACCGGGATCATGGATTGATTCATAATCATAAACTAGAAGATTAAGAACTACAAGATTAACATTAAAACACTTATTTGAAGCGTCAGGATGGACATTCTAAACTCAAGGTCCTGTTGGTGGACGTGAAAGCAGAGAAGTAAGTCTCCAGCGTGTGTGATGCTCTCAGGTATAAAGTGTGCAGCTGCTACACGGATGATGAATTGCAGACTTGCTTTTGTGTTCTCGTTTTATCCCTAAATGAGCTCTATTTTGTTGTGGTGTTCTCAGTTGTGAAACAGAAAATGTCGCTATATGCTCCGAGCGTTCCCCTGGCTGCTCTGTGTGAACACTTGATGACATTACTCATGTGAGTTTCAGGGATTTTGAGATAATACAAGATAATCCTGTATTAGTCTCACGGTCGGGACCTTTGCAGTAAACAAGAGGCATCAGCAAAAAAAACAAAAAACAAGATATAATACATAGATAATTATATATCTAAAGATACTATAAATAACTGAACACTGAGATATGTAATATAAGTCTGCAGATGTTTACTTTATGATTTTTACTCAGACCGTCAGAAAAATAAATATGATTTCTGAGTATTGACTTTAAAAAAGAGGGTTTGCTCAGATGTCGTAATGTACGGCATGTCGACCCCCCCTTTGCCCCCAACCCTCCCCTCTCTCTTCCTCAGGCGACTAATTGAAAATGCTGTGAATCAAGTGGTTCTCCACAATAACACAATGACACTGTAGATTAATTAGCCATCGGCCGCTTCAAACCAAAGTAATTAGGAGGCAGAGACCTCTCCGTCCTGCTGTACTTAGCGCCGTGTCTCTTGCGCTCTGTCACAAACCCGCGGCGCACAGATTGATCCCCGTGAAGTCCTGTCTGAAATTGACACCGTCCAAATGACCGGGGATTGTTCGGGTCACGTTGCCTTAATTAATAGAGACATTGTAAGTGGATAGAAATTAAGAAGAATAAATTACATTTCTTCCACATTCCTATCACGGCACTGACGTTCACCCTGTTTTTTTTTTCTTTCAGGGTGTCAGTTTATGACAAACCACTTTTCTTGGAGGGAGGGGGGGGATGGAAATTGTTGGCAGCCTCTTGTTATATTTAGACGGCTAATGATGCGCTCGAGCGGGAGCAGAAGTAAACAGCTAATTTACACACGGCGAAACTCAATAATCATAGCTCTAAAGACCTCTTCTTTTCTTAGAGAGAGAGAGAGGTCTCTGTCGTTGATGTGTTTTTGAACGCCCTCGCCGTGACCCTTATTTTGTAATGAAAGCACTCGAAGAGGCAATGAGTGAGGCATGCCAGCGGAAACGGGAACATTGTCACATTCTGTGGCCGTGCACAGTGGTGTTGAGAGTATGCAGTAAGGGGTGTGGGTAGGGGGGAGATGGATACAAGAGGCTCCTATTAAAACTTTTCACCCCCTCAAATGACGGCAGCTTCATTACGAAGATAAAGGGTAGCATTTGATCAGTCCATTGTTACTTTATCGCCAGTATCTCTCCTCTGATATTAGCAAATGGAGATTCAGAGAGCTACAGAGCCGAATGAGACGAGATAAGTGTCTGTTAAGAGAGAAACGGGTTCGTCTCTGGATTCGCCGATAAAAAAACTTGCGTCAGTCACTTCAGTCGAGAAGCGTAGAAATCAAACGCAGCTCTCATTTGATCGCGTCCCCTCCCAGCACCGAGCGCGCGCCTTCGGCTCAGATCGAGATCAGAAAAATCTTCTTTTTTTTTACACAACTCAAGTTTGATTGTAATCTGTGTTGTCAGAGTCACGCTGTGTAATCCTATTATTAGTGTATTTCAGAGAGAGAGACTTGCCTTTAGATCCCCCGTTAAAAAAAAAAGGAAAATCAAATTGCCATCTTCACGTTTGGTCTTTCCTACCGGTGGGGATTGATCGCGTTCCATCGCTGCAAATTCTCACTCTGACGCAATATACCGAGGTATAATTAGTTGTGTATGGAAGCTTTTACACTTAATTATTCCGTTGAGGACAGCGTGTGCTCCACATTTGGGGGAAAAGTAATGTGCGTTCAGTAGTACAGGAAAGGTTTTTAGGTCTAACTGACGTTGGATTGCGCACATACTAATCTGAGAGCAATCAGAAACTAAGAGGGCAATTTTATGGTTCACATTTTTTGCTTTAATGGCGGTGCTTGTTTTACTTTAGTTTGACTGAATACAATTCCGGTCTCCCCCGAAGATGGAGACCATCTTTTTTCTTCTTCGTCTTAAATTAAAGTGGTTCCAATACTGACTGCCTCAGAAACCCACTAAAATGCTGGATCGAGTATCACCAAGTACGCGAGTCTAAACACTAACACAACGTAACGTAATTTTATTGTTTAACGGCTCATTAACGCCACGCATGAACGCCAACAACACGTGTTCCTCGTTAACCTGATTCGAGCTGCAAACGAGTACTACTCACATGTTGGTAAACCCTCGAGTGTGCCATTCTGTTCCCCTGATAATGCTAAACTGTGAGCCACTGTTCTCTCTTTTAAATTGCCAGGAGATGAACTACGTTTAGCAGCCGGTGGGCAGCACAGTCCTGCCTGGCTAATAATAGAGCTAATGACAATCAACAAAGGTTACATTATGGTGCGCTCATGGTCAATTAAGAAGAAAAAATAGTATCAGGCAAAGGTAAGATGGTAAGACGACAGAAAGGCACGACTAACACTCAGTTGGACCTAAATAGCTCAAACTTTTTGGAAAGGGGACATGTGTTTTGCATACTGACCAAAAGAAAAGTGTTCCCTCTGTTGTCCCAGAATATCCCTTGGAGAAGGCATGAAAGCGGCCATACTGTTCATTGTAGTCTGGACTGGTACTGAGTATGTGGTGCCTCGTTTAGTTGGCAGTGCTGGATGCTGCATTACACAACCTGTAGTCATTTGTTCAGCGTTCCACTTACAGCCTTCTGAGAATTCAGTTCAATTTGGAGAGTTGCCCCTGTGGCTCTTTTCCCCACAATAACTTTTCCGGGAGCCTTTTCAATAATTCAGGAACTTTTCTCTCTTTCATTTATTTTTTCCAAAACTAGTGCGGAAGCTGACATGAAAGCCCTAAACCAATCATTGACCTTCATCATTTGTTCCTTAACTTTCAGAAAGCACTTTTTTTGTTTGTACAGGAATTAAAATATGTCCCTGGTTGCCCCGGTCAAAGCGCAGGTTTGGTTCCTTAGTTCTTACGAGGTCCTTGGTCCCCAGTGAATGTTCCAGGAGCAAAAGGTAGTAAACGTAGCAGATTGATCAAACGCAACGGCTCTGCAGCATTCAGAGTGTGAGTAAGCAGCGGGAAACTAAGCATGACTTGAAAAGAGCAACATACAGAACGAGAAACTAGGCTCATTTTAATCGTCTAAATGTGAGTACGTACAAAGCCAAAACAACACTCTAGTCATCTTTTTGGCATCTTTTTACACTACCCATTGTACACTGCCAGTGTACTATATACTTCACACCTAAGATGTTATCTACCTACGACGCTAAATAATACATTGTGATGAAAAAAGCAATAGCGTGTACACCAGGGGTCACTGTCTCTTGACCAAAAAACTATTATTATCACAGAATGATTAACTGCTGATTGCTTTTCCTGCCTTTACGGCTTTCATTCAGCCAGCGGTTCAGGAAACACACCGACCGATCACACGCCTTGTAAATCCTATCAAGTGATCCTCCTCAACCAATCACATGCATGTATTCCCACAAACCAGTTCAAAAGCAGTATGTCTTATTTTCAGTGAAATTTTAAAAGCAGCGATGTGAAGCGCCACCACGAGACAAAGCACTGATCTTTTGAGCAAACGGACTGACTCGCAGCTGAAATTAAGTCACAGAAAAATGAAGCTAAGAAGCTCCAATGTGAGGACAATTCTGACGCATGAATTAACTGCCCAACAATGATGTCAACAGAGAGGAGAACTGAGCTGAAATAAGTGGTTTATTAACCAGATAAAGCCCCACATTTCTCTTTTTAGATGACAAGAATGTATCTTGGCTTTTTTGATTGGCATCACTAAATGCCAGGATAAACTGAATTTTGAAGCTGCATGACAATTCAGTTAAAAAATGTTTTAAAAATACAATGCTTCATTTCATTTATTTAATTAATATAGTCACATTTTTCAAAAGCTTTGTTTTAAATCCAGCCTTTATTTTACTTGAAATAAGAAAAGATAATGTATGTATTGTTAGAGTATGTATTATTTATAATTATTTCAGTAAAATTAGAAATTTGTAATAATAAATATTGTTTAGATGTAAATTAATCAGTTGTTGACTATATACAGACGTTAATATAGCTGTTGGCTACTTGAATACATATGGCACAAAATCGTAGAGCACAAATTTGACATTGTGATGTTCTGGACCTTTGCATGAGGATTTCTCTCGAACTGGACCTTGCAGAATTTGAGGTGAATACCGCTGGTGTACACCATATACAGCTAGATATGTGTCTTAGACTTCCCTTTACCTTTTCTTTTTTTCCCCCTGAGGGTTCAGAGCCAGAGTTCATGCCTGGTCCTTCAGGCAGCGAATGTGATCTCTGAAAAACCCCTGAGAGGTGAGCCTGTGGTGCTGGAAGGCTGATTGCTCTCTCCAGGGCACAGTTAGTGCGGTCTCTCGGCAAAGCGCCAACGATCAGTTCCCTTCTTGTTATTCCGAACCGCACAGCACTCTCTTCAGCTGTCAGTCAACCCGTGAAATCACGGCCACTCAGGGTTATTTGCATGTTAACTTAGTGCTCTGGATCCCCCGAGGGAAAGACGAGGCAAGCGGCGACCATTAGCGGAGAATGAACGAACGTCGGCCTTTGGACACGCATCGAGCAATCTGAATGCAAATATCCCTCCAGCAAAAAGTAGTTCCAGGTTTCAAGGATTGAAAGATAATTGATTGTAATTATGCAACACAGGGCTGCACAATGAGATGTAGTACACAAGAAAAAAGAGGCAGAAGTGCCTTCCTGTTTTTGTATTTGCATCAATAGGAATATAAAACACTGCAATAAGGCAGACAATACAGCCGTCACCGTTACATTTTTTGATAGGTGGTACACCACGTGGCGATTGCATTTACCATAAAAACCTCTCCCTTTTTCAGCCCAGGTGTCCACAGCTGACCAAATTCACAAACTTACATGTCCAGCTGTTCCTGTCCAACACGGCAGTAATCACTAAAGAGCGATTGTCCGATCACACAACGAGGCTAGAACACTCAGTGAAGACTGCTGGACTTGACCCAACATTACATTAAATCGGTTATTATGTGGCAGTAGAGTCCAGTAATGGTCATCAGTCTGTATTTAAAACATGCAACAACATTGCTGCATTTCCACTGCATGGTACGGCATGGCTCTACGTTTCCATTTGCAAGAGTTGTGACTAGTACTTTGACCATGTTTTTGGTGCCAGCTCTGTCAAGGTTATTGGCGAGCTGAGCCGATACCAGAAGGTAGGAATACACTGATCTGACCACTAATCCCACTATCCTGTGTTCATTTAAAAAACTGAATGACTCTGTGTGGAAGTGACTGGGATCATCCTTCTTGTATGTCTAAGGAAACACCAGACTTGACTTTAATATTGCTTTCCTAATTATGTAAAACAAAATATAACTAGATGAATACAAAGACTGTACTAAATTGTTATGTCTTAAAAAAAAGGGTATCCAACACTGGATCAGTCTGTTGTCGCCAATAATCCAATCAATCCAGCTATTTAACTCAGTACAGGACCGATATTGGTATGGGTGGATCTCTGCTAGATGGTTGAGTTATGACAATGCAGACACGAATCGATCAGAAGGAATCGTCACTAGAGCAGCACGGGATAAACCAGTGCCTTCAGCAAAACTACCGACCATTGCAAACCCCACAAAAAGGGCGCCGTACGAGTGCAGATGCTACTGATGAAAGGATTCAGTCATTTTAGCATTCAAGATTATGTAGTAATGTAGGCAGTTTCATCTGGACCGTGTGGGATCAGCTGATAACAGCGTCTCCACAGACACCTGGTACCAGTTGAAACTGGTCTTCCTCTGTAAATTTATAGTCTTAATTAAGTATCTGATTATGACTATTGACATGGCTCCTGTGGAGGTTCTGTGGTAGATTGTTGCTAGTATCACAGGGAGACGATGTCAATGATTCCTTGTTTTTAAAACAAAAGATTTGAGCGTGAAACAAAGCATGTAAATGAAGTATTGATTGGACACCTTTTCTAAAAAGCTCTCTTACGCAGCCCTGCCCTCCGTCTTGTACCCAAGATGTAATCCTGCCTCCACCCCTTCACGGATCTGTTTGGTTGTAAACTCTTTGGAGAGAACGTTACGCAGCCGGCGATCAATAGCCTCCCCGGCAGGGTGTGGAGGTGGCGACATCAATTACCACTCAGATCAAGTTGATAAAGTAGCGTCCTTTCGGAAATGGCAGTTGGCCTCCTTGTCATTGTGGACAGGAAATACAATTAGAATACGGGGACCTTGGACTAAAACTTCCTCTGAAACATTGTTTTAACTACATGTAATGCCACTCGTGATATTATATACACTATTGAACAAAACAAAACAACCTTAATTAAGCCTTCATTTCCCCCTGCAAACACACCAAACACTTTAATCCAAATCAAAAGGTTTGTGTTCCAGCATTAAATCCCTTAATTTGAGCGTTCATTTTATGGGTGAAAACCAAACCCCTGAACCATGTGTATAAAACCTTGACTGATGATGGAGCTGCACAAAGAACTAGTGGGATCACCAAACTTTCTTTTCCAAGCAGAACATGAATATATCCACTGAAGAAATTAAACCGCCAGTCACACTTTTAAAAAAAAAAAGGTCCGAGGCTCTTCAAATTCAGTGGGCCTCATCATCTGGGGACCATGACTTCTCATGACGATCCGTACGGCAGTCATTGACATATTTGAGGGGTTATGTTGACTCTTTTGGTTGAAGTCAAACAGAAGAGCCCCCCTGTAATTTTCTGTATAGCGCCAGATCACAAAATGTCATTTACAGTTTTCTCCTATAGAACAGATAAACATCTTTTTCTATTATTAAACAAAATAAACGGCCGTATTTTATTGATCGGATCTACACACAACTTGTCATTTATGTCTACGTGGTTACGCGAGTTCTTCCCCCAATGTGCTCACGTGCATACAGGTGAGCACTGAGCACACGCACAGCAGCGGACAGAGAGCATCGACAAATATGTCGCGTGAAAAGTAGACAACTAAGTTATATCTGCGTTTTAAACGCTCCCAGGTTGAAGATGGCATCAGTAGCTCTCCTACAAGGAGCACCGGAGCAGCTCTCTGAACGATGCTCTCTGAACTGAAAGTGAAACGAGCCAAAGTGCTGATGTCTTGTAGCCAACAATAAGCTGCTGGCTTTACACATTACAAAAGTACGAAGTACACGGACATAAAACTAAGTCATTGTTAAATACATGGAGAAATGCCTGTACTGTCGGGTAAATGTTTAGTTACGCCATTAACAGGTTAAACGTGCGCATGCACGACTCACCGATTCTTGCCGTTTTGCCAAAACTCTCCGTCAGGTTTTTTCTGCTGTTCCGTCTCTCGAAACAGAAAAAAGATCTCAGATGAACATGGAGCATAAACTGAGAGCGGCCTTAAACGCAAACCCCTTTTTTTAAAAAAGAAGCAGAAATGGGATTGATTCCTGTGCTCTTGTTGCTTAGCAACTGCAAAGCCTCGATGAGAGAGGATATTGACCTCTTGTTGATAAAGTCCAATTACATTTTTCCCTCAGTCTGTGTATCCAGACATTTTTACAGTGTCATCCCCCTCCCCCCTGTGTGCAGTGTATTGTTCATTCAATTTAATAGAGAAATATTACCCTACGAGTGTCTTCTGCTGGTGCAGCCTGTGAGCAAGAAGGCCTCGAAATGAGATAACACATCTTGCATAGCGTGAATTGGGTTAACAATGGACACTCAATGGGTCTAACTAGTCTTCACCGCCGATTTAGTCAATTAGCATATTTCTAAAACCTCCTCCCCCTCGCTAAATGGCCCCAGAGCTGCCGAAGACAAGTTTCTAATGTGAGAAATATAATTCAGCCACAGCCAGAGATGTTACGCATGTTCCAGCGTGCCCCCCAAAAAAAGTAAAAAGAAAATTGATTTCCTAAATTTCATTAACATTTTCTCCTCCTCTTCTTTCTATCTATGTATCCATGCTCAGCTGGCCGCGGGCCCTAATTGTGTGCTAATCGATTTGTTCTGTCCTGTCTTTCTTTCCGTCTCCCTGGGGGCTCTGGGTGGGGACAGCTTTTTTGAGTTCACAGTTTTTTTTAAAATCGAGGAGTATACCAGCATGTTGGTGCCAGGGCGCCTGCCTGTTTGGGTTTCCCGGAAAAATAACACAAGCTCTTTCACGAAGCGTTAGCAAGTAGGACAGGGGGGCGCCAGCTAATTTCCATGATCATTTCATGAACCCGTATAAAAGTGTTTTGAGGTACACAGTACGAAGCTCCGTCTTTACGTCTCGCTTCCCTTTCCGTAGAACACGTCTGCTCCATCATCGCCTCCATGCTGAGAAATCTCAAGTCCCAACAGAGAAGCAGACTCCTCAACAAGTTCACAGAGAACGACTGCGAGAAGGTACGTTTTCACCATCCTCTGGCAATTTTGCCCTTTTGATCCTCCTTCCTTTCACTGTGTTTTGATTGCCAGCTGATCCGCTTCATCCGGAATGCCGACACCAACGTGTTTGGGTGTCATACATCTTGTTGTTTTGTTGCAGTTACTTGAGATGGAACCTCGGTCCTACATTTTTGACATTTAAAGGCTTTGAAAGCACATTTTCTCAATGTGGTTCTTTCTATTGAAGGAACACACTATTTTCTTTTGGAACACACAGGAGGATTTTTTTTTTTGTGTGCTCTCTTTCGCTAGTTTGAACATCCGAGGTGGAACCTTTCCACTGGAATTAATGGGAAATAACGTGAATACCATGGGGATATAAAAGTTATATGAATACCGTGTCATATGCATTGGAAACTAACCTTTCAGCATATTATGAACAGACATAATCCATAATCTTTTGCCAAACTAATTTCATTAATTTGTCAAATACTTACAGCAAGGTTGAGAACGGTATCTGGGCCGTTGTCTGGATCAGTTCACACATGATACCTTTAAGATGGCTCTTTCTAGACTTTGATTGTTGCTTATTTGGTCACAAAAGTGTAACGTTATTTAAGTCTTATTGTACGTAATTTATTGTATGTCATTTTTGCTGCGATGATTAGTCAACCGTGAATAATTAAAGAATGATTGACCATGTCTGTATATCTAATATTTACTGGTTTCAGCATGAGAATTTGCTGCTTGTTTTCATCACGTAAGCTGGTAAATAAAATGCTGGTAAAAATAATGTTTAAACAAAAACCTTTTGATTCGTTGATGCTTTTTAGACACTTTGTGATCTACCGGTAACTAGCCTTAACTTTTCGGATTAACCGGATTTCGAAGGGGATCAGGATGTTGCAAACTTTGCCGTTATCTCAGGTGTTTATTCGCACTAGTCAACCCTTGTACGTGTTTATCAGGACCCACTTACTTTGTCGAGGCAGGCTTCTAAAGGCATATGGTTGTTTCTCAGTGTGCATCATTCTGATCCTATTCGTATCTGAGGAAAGAACAGACGTCTTGCGAGGCGGGTTGGATCCATTCAGGTCCTTTAGGTACTGACTGCACCACTCTGCCTGACGCCGCAGCTGCAGTTTCTCCCACAATTCTCCGTCACACACACATACATGCACAAAAAAGTGTGCTGCTCGAGGCCACTTTAATAGGACGCATGACTTTTGATCTTTGGTCTTCTTCACCGCTGAGCCGTCTTCACTTCCTTCGTCCTCATCTTCGGTTGTTTGTTCGCCGTTCAGGGATGCTCGATGTCTGTCTGGTAATACAACGAATTAGCTTCTTTTAACTTGTATCCCTGCCTGCCTTTGTCCCCCCCTGACCGCCTCTCACTTGATAAATCCTCCCCCTCCTAGACCGTCAACAATTGGTTGAAAATAAATCAATGGATGACGAATATTTTTCTTGTTTTCCCTCTCACTCAATTTCTCTCTGCCTGACTCTGTGTCATTCTCTCTCCAGGTGGATCGACTGATGGAGATGCATTTTAAGTACCTGGAGGCTGTTCAACAAGCCGACAAGAGGATCGAAGGAGAGAAACATGTAAGCGTCTCTCCTTTTCCTTCCAACCCTCTCTCCCCCGCATCCTCTCTCCCTCCCCTCCACCTCTTGGTGCTGTCTCCTGTACTGAAACCACACTCTGGCTTTATATTCTGTATATCGGGGGCCTAGATTGTTGGATGGAGTTATTCACATGAAACACTGAGGTTTTCACATTTGCTTCGCCGACTTCAAATGAAATGCCCTCAAAGAGTTTGACCCCGAAACTGATTGTAGCCTGAGAGGCGCTTGCCTAAACCCAGTGTGACGCCGACCTCCACCAGCCACAGACCAGATCGGACCTGCGACCTCAGTCGCGGCAGGATTCATCAAAACACTCTGGTATCAGATCTGACTCCGAGTCGCTTCGTGCAGATCCTAAGGAAGCGTGGCCGAGCTCATCTGCGCTCGGACGTTAAACAGCGCTGCGTTAAATGATTGTGTAATAAGTCGAGCTATTGGTGAAGCAACATGTCTGCGCATACTCGATTGACAGGCAAAAGTTTAGCCACCCACATTATCTCTTCAACCAATTTAGCACTTAACATGACGGTGATTTAAACATGGCGCTTCGCCAGAGATTTAGATCTCCAGACACCGGTCAGTGTTGTCTTCATCATAAGCTCCTTTTTTGTTTCTTCTCATTTTTAATGAGGGGTCCTGCTGCCCGCTCTATCACCGGGTGTAAACGTCCACTGAAGTCTTTCGATCCACGTTTCATCATAACGACAGCATCGGAGCGATGACGCTCGACGACAAACTGCGTAAGGGACCATTATTAGTGTTGGGAACTTGTAAACAGGAAATGGCACCGGAAAGAAGTGGAATCAAAAAACTATCCCACCCGACATTGGTGATCAAACCCGACCCGACATTCGTCAAACAAATCAATAAAAGATAAGTCAAATGTACGTTACAGACGTTAGAAGCGCAATCTCCGTTTATGAAAGGGTCGGGAGGTGCGATGAAAAGGTTGTCTCTTTATGGAAGATATGATGTGGCGTTCCACACTGGATCACATCCTAAGCCATGAGGGGAAGGGACCACAGAAATAAAAAAAGAAAAATGTTTCTGAGAAAAATAACCCCCAAAAAACACATCACAGTCCCGCTGATAACAATATGACAGATTACAGAGGAATGGAAAGCTTGATAGCTGTCTGTGATGCGAGGGTCCTTTTGAGCTGCCTGCCTGTGTTTGTGCATGTCAGTGTGTTGAGCTGTGGGCCAGACGGACCGATGGAGGGATACAGATAGAAGATAACTAGCCAGACATTGGATAATGGCTTCAAAGGGGGGAGAGAAAAAGAGCGAGAAAGTAAGAGACGGAGGGAGGGAGAGCATCCTGTGCTCGAAAACACAGGAAGACGAGAAATAATTCAGATGGAGACGCTGAAAATATCAGCACAGGAAGTGCAGTTGAAAGAAAAGGTGGTGTAGAAGACAGGAGTGTGGATGAATGCGAGAGAAAGACGGACGGACGGACGGAGTGAGGGAGGGAGGTGTGAATTGAGACAGATAAGTGTAAGAGATCCCTATCTAAAGATGACAGAAGATTAATTTCTCATACAGACATCGTGGTGGGCCAAGAAAAGGCCAGACAGTTTGACATTTCCTCTACCTCACCCTCTCATTTTTCCCCCGTCTCTCTCCCCCACCTCCGTCTTCTTCTGTTGCTCTCTCGTCCTCTTCCACCTGGACGGCGGAGACATGACTTTGTGGTACCCGGGGCGATAAGAGGCTGTCTGCACTTGCCGCTATCGCCGAGGCCACGCTGTCGGCCTTCCCCTGGTCCAGAGCCACGCTGAGAGCCAGTGTGGCTCTGACAAAACAAAGTCCATCTTTTCCACTTTATTTTTTAAATTGAATTGGTTCAAAAGTCCTATGTGCTAAAACTATGGTGCGCAAAATAATCTCACACAAAAAAACAACAGCATTGATCTTTCTGTATTGACATGGAATCAGGCGGACAGAGGACACCTTTTCTTCACCACGCACGTTCACCTTTTTTATGGAATCATTCTAGAAATGCACGTGGCTGTAAAAAAAAGAAAAAAGCGTTTTTTCTCTTAACTTGCTATTGCGAACTCGAACCCCTTTCACGCCGCCGTCATCCGGTTTGCCTGCTCCGGCGTGAACGCTGCAGCGCTGCTGAGAATAATGAGACGCCGTGCGAGAAAGCCTAGTTTTCTTTCCTGGAGGACGCTCGCGTGAACCAGGTGACCTCCAGTTGCAAAGCAGCAGAACGCCTCCCTAAAGAATCCACGTTGTATCGACTTTAAACGGAAGGATTACGTCAAATCACGAAGCAGCCGTACCTCACACAGTTCTAAATATATTTTTTATACTAGGTCGAATTGTGTTTTCCGTTTAACCGGATTTCTAAGCTTGTTTCAAGAAAAGTTGGTGGTTCTTGCTCGGTGCTTTACTTTTTCCGCAGTGTAGTGTCTGCGTGTTGTCAGATGGGTCTTAAACGATACTGCCGTGACACATTTAAAGACTGGGTTTCTCTCCCCAGTGGATTGCGCTGCGCTTCCATTTTCACCGGTACCACCCTTAACACCGACAACACCCTGATGAGGCTGTAAGTCTGTGCGAAACCACCGACTGTCACCTCTCGTTTTTAAATAAGGCGATAAAGACGCCAACCCAGTTCTGTCCGGCGCCTCGGCGCTTTATTTCTCTCTCTGTAGGCCCCCCTGTCCTCCTCCCCAAGTTAAGCCTGTTTTTAAGGGGCAGTAAGCAAAATGTTTTTTTTTTCCTCTGCAACATATTATCCACAGATTTCTCAGGAGGAGACTAAAGAAGAAGAAAAAAAATATCTGCTGCTGCTGCTTTTTCCAGCGCGGTCCCTTTTTAATAAGCTGCTTATTTTCCTCCCACCTTGGTATCTCTCCTCACTTTCTATCCTTTCCGATTCTCCTCCTCCTCCCTTAAAGTTGCTTTTTCCATCCCTCTTTATTTCGGTGTCCTGTTTCTCCCCCCATGTGGTCTCCCTTATTGTCATGCTCTCTTTCTTTTTGTTGCATCCTCCCTGCTTCTTCTTACCTGCTTATCTTTTCTTCTTTTCCGTCCTTTCTCCTGCGTCTTTTATGTCTCGCTTCCTGTCTTTCCTTTCTCAACGTCTCCTTTGGCCTCCTTCCCTCCCATCAGTCCTTTATACCTTCTCTCTGTCCTTCCTTCCTTCCCTCCCCCCCATTTTTTTTCTACCTCTGAAGGAACTGCTTTCACTCTTTTTCATCCAAACCCACCCAACCTGCTCTCAGCTTGTTGGTAACATCTCTTGAGATTGATGAAGCTCAGCAAAACATGGCCGAGGCCGACCTCAATACTGTAAAATGCCCGAGTGCAACTTCCTAGCGCTAAAGAACCCAGTCGCTCGCTGTGTGTGTGTGTGTGTGTGTGTGTGTGCGTGTGCGTGCGCGTGCGTGTGCGTGTGTGTGTGAGAGACAGAGAGAGAGAGACACACATTCTCGCACACACACAGTGTGCGAGAATGTGTGTTTCCTCTACTGGCCTGTGCAGTAGCAGGAGTGTACAGCAGAGGTCTGGTTTGGCAACGCTGACTGTAGACATTTAAACAAGTCTGAGCTGAGTTGGAATTGGTTTTGCATCTTGATAGGATATATTTAGTTTTCTTAGAATAAATTCCTCTTCTCTCTGGAGAGAGATGCACATTGCTACGCCCTCCATCCATATTGACAGGTTGCCCACTAGCTTGCGTACCAAAATCTTTTTTCCCCCCTTTTTTTTTTAAATTGTAGTTTACGAGACAATTGGACCGCCTTGACGGACATATTACCGTTGCGTCGTGGCGTCATCTTTACCGCCTTAATAACTCATCGTTAAAAAGTTGCAGAGGCCCCCAAACGGCCACACGGGGGGCAACACGAGCCCGTCCCTCCACTTGGGATTAAGTTGTTTACCAGAGCATGAGCTAGTTCTTCATATATCTAGTCTCTTACTTCCAGATGGATGCTTTTCACTTTAAAGTGCACAAACCCACCTACAAGGTCCACCCACCACAGCTTCACAACATCTCGTGGGAAACACTGTAATATATAGTGCAATACAAACCAAGCTTTCATAGTGAAAGACTCTATATTGCAGCACCTTGCCTGCCACTAATCTTGCGCCCCACGCTTTTAACCGGGCGCCTCCGGCTGGGTCGAGGTATTAATGTGACATCCCACGAGATAATTAACTGATAAGTTCCGGCAGGTTTCTCCACTGAAGCATAGCTGCTGCAATCATGCACCGTTTGTATGTTTGAAACACATTTTTTGCCATTCATTGGCAGTTTTGAAGGGAGCTGTCAGATTGCGGTAATAAGAATCAGACAAACCGTTTCCCAGAGTCCAGCTGAGTTCAGCACGGACCCAATGTCACTGTGTCCTCTTCCTCCTCCTCCTCCTCGTCCCTGGCAACACCGCTGTTTTTTTTTTTGCTTTGCCCCACTTTGTGAACAAACTCTTAATTGATGTGCGCCCCAAAGCACAGGGCATTCCTTTTTTGTTTAATTTTTCCTGGAGATTATCATAACTTGAAAATCAGCATGTTGTCTCTTGTGCTCTTGCAAAGTTCTGTTTGTTTTTTCCCCCCTGAAAGTTTCCCTCATTATCAACCTCTCTCAGTTGTTTTTAATGAGGATCTCTAACCTCTATATTTCCGGTATTTACTTTAGCCTCATAAAGAGCATTACGTTCTACACACACACGCACACGTACACAAACACACATTGGTTGGTCGCAGTGGGTTTTTGCAAAGTGCTGACAAAGAAATCACTTTAATTCTGCATCCATGCATCCCAACGGAAAAGAAAGCACAGGAATAACAAACACACACACACACACACACACACACGCACACACACACACACACACACTGCCTCATGCACAGGAAAGCAAACACCTTCTCTCATACACACAATCGTAGAAAGCACACGTTTGAACACATTTAGATTAAAAAGGTCTTTGTTCAAATACGCTCACATTTATTATCACACGCATACTAATGTGTGTGGTTTCTAATGTGCACGACGACTCTCGCACTGCGCACACAGCCCACCAAAAAACACACACACACACGCACACATACACACACACAGCGTTTTACAGTAAAGGGACTGAGACTGGAAATCACTGCTTATTACTTTGTCTGTACTGTAGCCGGCTGCCGGGCTCCCCTGAGGTTGCAGTAATTGACTTGTCCGATCCCGCCCTTCAGCACGTTATTCTTCCGTCCGCTTCGTCTGTTCGACGGTTTCGCCGGAGGGACCGAGCCGCCACACAAAAAAAAATTTATATTGGCCGGCGTGTCAAAACGCACGGGTGGACAAAGCGCCTGCCGCTGTAATGAATACTGCCCACGCGGCGCCGCGGCGGCTCCAGGTTTTTTAATATCCTAAATGTCCGGCTAGGCTGCTCGCGGTGATGAATATTTAATGCACCTATCATCGGTTCAAACCTCCCACACACACATTGGAAGGTTCGCCTTGATTCATCATGTGCGTCGAACATCTTTGCTCAGTTCCATTATGCCGAGGCTCCCTTTGGGGGACGGGGGGAGGGGCAGCAATTGACTCGCCTACGACCTCGTTTGAAAATGTTTAACTTTCTTTCTTTGCTCTTGACAAGTCTACTCTTAAGGAGCCATGGGGGGAGTTATCGCTGGCATCGGGAGTTTACCAAAGTAAATGTTTGAGGGTTTTTAAACGCTTTGATGGGCACAAAATGCAGTAGTTTACATAAAAAAGATTATAAAAGCTCCCAGCTCGTCACATACCGACGCTCAGTCCGGACCCTTTGGTTCACGTCTCTTAACAAACCGGGCGGCCTGGTTCACGGTAGCCGTAAACCGAGTAGTAATCGTGAACTCAAACGCCACAAAAAACGTTGAGGCTTGGATTCCAATAACTTTTTTTTTTTTTGAAGCAAACTTAATGACGCGTTGGTTTCACACGGGACACGAACGGAGGCCTCCCAGGACATAAGAAGTGGTCCACTGAACGTGTTGTGGGTCTGTGTTCTGGTAAAGTCTCTCCTTTGAAGGCGAGCTGCTGAAGCATTTGAGACCACAATAGTCTCTGCCAAGGTGATGCCGAGGAGGTCTCTCTCTCTCTCTCTCTCTCTCTCTCTCTCTCTCTCTCTCTCTCTCTCTCTCTCTCTCTCTCTCTCTCTCTCCTCCCCCCATCTTCATCCTCTGTTATCTTGGTAACACAATGTTGCTCCCAGGCAGATACATTGTGTGCATTAAATAAACTAAACAGTCTCTGGATGTCACAATTAAATTAATTAATTTAATAAATCATGCCAATTTAGTACTTTTTTGTGTGTCTGTGTTTGGCAGATTAACGCAAAATGAATCTGGCAATCGTTTAACTGCGTTAAGTATTTAAACATGTGTGAACTGCTTGTTTGTTTTTTTGCATTGGGAGGCGCTTATTGCTTTCAATCTCTCCAGACGGCGTAGTTCAGACCTGGCGTCTTACAGCTCTCCCAGTCCAGCCGCGTGAGGTCAATGCAACATAAAAAATAAATGAATAAGATAAACCCCTGGAACGCAAAGTGGCGACACTGCTTTTACTTTGAAGGCGATTTAAGTAGGTGCACGAGCTTCCGTAGCCTCACCGACAGGCAGTGTTGACAAATCGAGCCTGACGTGAAAGCACGTATTGTTCTGTAGCTTCTGTTCTCTACAAGCAGCGGTGCTGCTGTGAGGTGCTTCACCTAAAAAAAAAAAACAGCGCTCACAAGCTTCCGGCAGCCTCCGCGTCCAGATTGAAAATTAGTCGCGCATGCGTAAAGCTCCTGACCCCGCGGTCTGATCCACTACGGCAGAGCACTTTTAAGTCAGGACCACTTCTGGGTTTTTACTCTTCTCTCAAGAGGAGAACTTTCCTCACATGAGAAGATGTTCAGTGCACTTGTTCAAGACAACACAAGCTGGACTTTTCTCACTGAGGAACAAAAACTGAACTGAAAAATATGAAAAGCACTTATTGCTTTTGTATGAAGTAAATCAGTTGCTGGTCTTTAACATCTTTAAGGTAAGCAACAGACTGAACATGGACAAAAGGAATGGTTTGTCCCTCACAGGGACCCTTACTACTGAACAGTATCTGTTCAAAAAAAGAAGAAAAAAAATATATATATATATATACATGTATATATGTGTGTGTATGTATGTCGATACTGTTGAACATTGGTGTGCGTATCATTATATTCGGGGGCGGGGCGCCCCCCTGTAATGTCCTCTATAGAACAGGTCTACAACTTGTTCTGTTATTTAACAAACTAAACGGCTGTAATTTATTGATCACATTTTGTCATTTATGTCTCTACGTGGTCGCACATAAACACTCCACCTCGCCGCTGCTCTCTGTATCGTGCGCGGCGTTGTTCCGCCCTGATGCGCGCAGACACTTGCGCGCACACAAGTGAGCGCTGGGCACAGTCACAGCAGCGGGCAGAGAGCGTCGAAAAATATACTGCGTGAAAAGCAGACAAGCATATCTGCACTTTAAACGCTCCAAGGTTAAGGATGAGAACAGTAGCTCTCCTGCGAGGAGCAACTCTCCTGAACCCGGAGCAGCTCTCCTGCTCCAAGTAAAACGAGCCAAAGTGCTCGTGTCTTGTACCAACAATGAGCTGCTGGCTTCACACATTACAAAAGTACAAAGTACACAGACATAAAACTAAGTTTAATTAATAAATACATGGAGAAATGCCTGGACTTTCGGGTAAATGGTTACGGTATGCGGTCAGCAGATTACGCTGCACATGTGCGACTATATCTGAACATGGACAAATATATGTATATATATATATATATATATAGATATAGATATATATATAGATATATAGATATAGATATAGATCTATAGATATAGATCTATAGATATAGATATAGATCTATAGATATAGATCTATAGATATAGATCTATATCTATATCTATCTAGATAGATATAGATATATATATATCTATATCTATCTAGATAGATAGATAGATAGATAGATAGATAGATAGATAGATAGATAGATAGATAGATAGATAGATATTGCTGCAAGCAACTGTATTGGCTCCGAATAATGAGAATAGTTGTCCTGGAAACTAAAATGATCTTTTCTTTTTTTTTTTGTTCCCCTACAGTTAAGAGAGCAAACTCATTTTACAATCAAGTAGCTTGTTTTTTGTTTATTTAGTTTTTTGCATCTTTATTGCGCGCTCGTTGACAGCATTGCGATGACTCTCCTCACTTTGTAATACAGCAGAATTATGGGCCGGCGCTTTTACCCAGAGGACACGGAGGAGAATGCCTATTAAAGGATCTCGTTTTAATTATCTGCATTGTCTTGCATATTGAATAAGCCGCAGTTGCCGTTGAACAGGAGCGCTTTGTTTCTGAAGTTGCGTCCGCTTGCCTCCTCTTCTCTCGGGACGAAGAAGCAGGATGACTTCCTGCTTTCGGCACGCTGCGTCACCAACCGGGTGCGTTGCTCTGTGTCCACCGCTCTGCAACCTGCTGCTCCAGCAGGTTTTTCCCAGAGTAGTCGTTCCTTTTTTTTTTTGATTGAGGCGTGTTAATGAGCTGAACTTCACAGCTATAATTGGGTTTTACAGTGTAATTGATCTTTAAGGACAAGGCCTTTTGAAAGCTTTAATTTTCTCTGAGATTAAATCATTGGGATGTAAATGTCATGTGCGGTACCCTTTATCTCCACGCTGAGAGCTATTTGTTTTCATTAGGAACGGTGTGAAAAGTTGCCCATTTTTCTTGATTTACTGTGTCGCGTACTGAAGTACATTTCTTATGTATTCATTTTTTGTGGTTGTTGGGATCATCCGCTCTTACACTGCAACATACAGAGAGCCGTTCATGCATGAATCCAAAAGCGTCAATACTGACATGTTGTCATGTACATCTTCAGGATGTATGTTAAATGTGTTGGAATATATGTGAGGGAGTTTTTGTTCTTCCAGCAGTAGTTGATACGGTTCATGTGTGGGAGGGGCTTTAGGGCAGCCTGAAGGATGGAGCCGTGTTTTTATTTATTTTTATTTTGTTCTTTGGAATACTTTTGAAAATCTAGCTTACTCTTCTTTGTTTCTTCAAAGTTTCATCAAAACTGTGTGTGTGTGTGTGTGTGTGTGTGTGTGTGTGTGTGTGTGTGTGTGTTCTTAATCTTTAATGATGATGAATGTGTGCTTATTGGCAGCGCTGTGTTATCGGCATTCTGACAGGGTTGTTAAGATGGATAACTATGTGAGAGTGTGTATGCATGTGTGAGCCCCCGGCAGAGGAGACTCCCCACCCCCCACCCACCACTATTTTGCAGCTTAAGCCTCGAAATCAATTGATTTGTGTGTCTGGTCGATAACGAAAATGGATTTGCGGGGAAAAGCTGAAAAACAGCTAACTTAAACGTTGTGTATGGTCTTCTGTGTTTGTTGCATCTGTTTTCAAAGGTGCAGAGAACAATAGAAAGTAAATGTGATTTATTCACCTCCTCAGGCGTGTAAACGAGTGTTTTTATTTTGTGTGTGTGTGTGTGTGTGTGTGTGTGTGTGTGTGTGTGTGTGTGTGTGTGTGTGTGTGTGTGTGTAGGACATGGTTCGTCGGGGGGAGATCCTAGACGACATTCTGGAGGATGAGTTCTACCTTCGACGCCTGGATGCCGGACTGTTTGTCCTTCAGTTGATCTGCTATATAATGGTGGAAATCAGCAACTCTGGGATATCGCAGGTACACACACACACACACACACACACACATACACGCAGATGCATTATTGTTACGGCATCTAATCAAACAAGCTGTAAAAGTAGTCACTAGTTGGTTTTTGTAACTTGGGCAGTCACTCAGTTAACTCAAGTCCTCAGCTTGGTTTCCTCTTGTTGGACTCTACCTGAGTCGACACTACAACACTTTTCAGGGAAGAGTCACGAGTTAGTGCCGCCCTCATAGCCCCGTAAACCTTATAAACTTTGACACCATGCATTGTTTTCTTCCTAAATAAGCCCACCTAATGCAAACAAAACCCCCAAAAATATATGTATAATATTTCTGCTGATTTCTTTGCGGAAATGAATTTGTTCCTTCTTTTGAATTTAGCTGCAGCAGAGGGTCCATCAAATCCTCAACCTGAGAGGAGGCTCTGTCAAAGTCGTGCGACACATCATGAGAGGTAAGTGACTTTGTTTTCTTCAATCTTCCCCTGACAGCGATAGGACAATACAAACTACCGTTACCGGTACTGTCATGGTTGCCCTGCTTGGCCCACTGCCTCGTTTTCACTCTTGGATGAACGAGTTTCGATCAATTCTACTTTGTCCCCGTTCATCCGCTGTTAAGATGTTTGCAACGAGCAGTTCCAAACAAGCTGCTGGCGTTCACGTGACACGTGTAGAGGAACCGTGATGAAGTGAACGGGACGGGGTCGAATCGACTTGTGTAACTCGGTGAATTAGAAATAAAGGCATTCGGTGTGAATCATGTGTCTGCCCGAAAACCCAGAAAATTTAGTTTTAGGAAAAGAAACTACAGAAAGTACATCAACTTCATCAAAGATAGCAGAAAGTACATCAACTTCATCAAAGATAGCACGCAAAGGCCTTCCTTTAGTTAAGGTGAATTATTTTTGTAATGTGCAGTTATTTGCAATTACTCACTCAGTGAGTGAACTACGTACGAATTGAACCCCAATAAAAAACCCTAGTGAGAGCGTCAAACTATTAATCCAGATCAGATTTACTTTGAGGTTGACCTGCTCCCCCGCTGAGTGAAATGGCATAAAATGAGAAAAATCGTGTGTTTTATCAGGACAAAAATACACATCATACCTACACTAGCTGCTCGAACAACAATTCATATTACTTTCAGAGGAGCATTTTATTGACACGTTGTTTTTTTTAATCCTGTTTCCTGCCTCTCGCCCTGGCAAGGAAGCAACATTTCAGGGGGAAATGTTGCTATAATCACTGCTGCTGCTCTGCTTGTTATTCGATAGTAAGCCCCGTGCTGTTCGCCTGCCAATGTGGTTGTGTTGGAATGTAATGAAATGCTGTGAATAATGTCACTCTTCCTTATTCATTCAAACAAAAGATAAAAGGCCAAACTTTTTTAACTGTGATGTCAACAGTTTTTATTTTTTCAAATGATCCAAGTCCCTGCTTTGTGCACATTTGCATTCGTCTCTGTGAGGAAACAGTCGGAGGATATACTGTAGGTAATAATGTGACACTACTAAAGGTCATAAAATACAAAATGCACATGGAGAACGAATACAGTTTTGAATATTATGGCAGCAATAAATAAACATTGTGCATCTGTAATATCCAGGGAGACGCCTTTTATGGCTTTTTCTTCACATTACCTGTGTACAGATGGCAAACAATATGCATAAGTGCATCCTGCTGTGCAAATATCTGTCGTAATGTAATCATATTGTCATCGTGAGAGGAGCAGAGGCGCTCTCTTTCTCTCTCTCTCTGTCTCTCTCTCTCTGTCAATCATTCTTTATTTGTCCCCCGTCCCAAATATTTCCTGTCCCGCCGCATTTGTTTGTTTTCTTCCATTCCCTGTTTTTCAAAGGCCCGAGCAGCTGGGTTTTATTTTCCTCCCGAGGCGCCACATCCATCCTACCTTCCTGTATCGTTGTCTGATAAAGCCCGAGGACGAGTCTCGCGTTCACACACCCTCGGGCTCTCGGTGGCATGTAGCACTGTAGATAGAGCCATCCGTCACGCATGGCCATGCCAGAGAGCGTGGCAGTCCTCCAGTCCTCAGTGTGTGTGTGTGTGTGTGTGTGTGTGTGTGTGTGGGGGAATATGCTGGTGTGTTGCTTTTGTTTTCATTTGTATATTTGCAAACACGTGTGCCTGGCTTGTAAAATGGTAAATGGTCTGTACTTGTAGCGCTTTGCTTGTTTTTACGACCGCTCAAAGCGCTTTGACACGACATGTCATCATTCACACCCGTTCACAGCCTGATGACCGGGGGCGACCATGCGAGGTGCCACCTGCCCGTCAGGAATATCTAATCATTCATACTCATTAGGCACGTTCGAGATGAGCTGCGCCTCGCTTGGAAAGTAGACGAGAGCAGGCGGCATCAGAAAGGGGGCGTAGACAAAGGACTGCAGTCAAGTCAGGACAGTTTTCTGCCACAGGAAGTTAAAGAAACAAAAGATCTGATTTGTAGTTTACGGTCCTCCATTCGGATGTATTCACACATGTTCATATGTATGTATTTATGTTTGAAATGTGCGCGTTATTGGCACTGTGTGGAGTCAGATTGCATAGAAGTCTGAGAAAATGACTCTACTTCTCTCGATTCCTTCAGTAAACTTTATAAACATGAGTTTATGATCTCAATATCTAGTTCTAAGTCTTCTTCCAGACAGTATGATGTCCATTAAGGATTTAAGGATCATGTATTGTCATTATGCAACACAGGGATGCACAATAAAATACATTGTAGCCCATCTTCACTACACGACACACTACGCAGGACAAACAAAACAAAGTTGTTGTTTTTTTACATTGGCTGTAAGCGGCAGCAATAAAAACACAATTTAGTCAATTAAGGTCCCATTTACAGTCAAATAGACCATAAAGCAGAGTGCCCTTTGGGGCGGGCTTACTGTGATTGACAGGTCGCTGCATGGCGTCTCTACGTCGCTCCTCCGCATTCCAACTATGGAAACTTCCGTTCACTGACTGCCAAAAAATTTCAGTGTGGCGACGGAGAAATCTCCGAACTTGAGGCTTCGTGACGACAATCGGTCAATCGGTATTGATGGATGCAAACTGCAACGTGACTACAGGCGGTTCCTCTAGCTGCATACTAGCAAGAAGCTTTTGTTCGTGTCCTCGCTTGTTATCATGTGCATACCTTTTTGCGTTTTAACGTATCTTTGAGTCTGTGTCTGTCGGTGAGTCACAAAGTCCCATTTTCCTTTGATTATATTTATTTATTTGTTATAAGTTGTGTTTGTGTTCATGTACGAGCTCTAGTGTGTGTGTGTGTGTGTGTGTGTGTGTGTGTGTGTGTGGGTGGGGCTGGCCGGCCAGTGCCCTCACCCTTTCCATTAGGCCGCACCCTGGAGCCCTCTCTCATTTCAAGTGCTCCGTCCGGTCAATGTGAAACTGCAGGAGAGAAAAAAGGTTAAGCACATGCAGAGCGCGCCGGCTCGGCCGTCTTGACCTTAATGCCTCGCGCTCGCTGAATGAGAATCAGCGACGCAGGGAGGACGACGTGGCACTCACTAATGTTGTCCAAAAGCCTGCCGCGAGGTTCCAAAACTACGTGATGTTATTGTTTCGGCCTTGAAGGTTTCTTGCACAAAGCATCACTGTATCTCTCCTGTTGGATAACTCTAATGGAGCCCTTTAGGAATAGAGGACATGCAGGTGTTGGGAAATGGACTTTCTGATCTGGTGGACTCGTTGCAGTCCACAGCTCGAGGCAAACTCAAGAACAGCGCGAGGCATTCGTCCCGGAGACAAGCTAGTTTTTTCTCCTGTGGCCTTTAAGGTTTGGTTATGCTACATCAGAACTTGTGGGTACGACGTGCTGTCTGACCCCGTCGAGAGCTTTGGGGGGCGGGGGGTTTCTGAGTTTTCAAACCTTCGACAAGCACTTCTAATGAAGCATATTGGCACTTCTCCCCTCAGAGTATTTTGGTTTAAATAGTAAAAGAACTCCGATATTGACCAATAGATTGCAATTGAATGTCATAAAATGAACACTCTGTGAAAGGGTTTAAGATCTAAGACAAAAACACAGACCACTCCCAGACCAGACGATGCAGCGACCGGCCAATCACCAGGTAGTCCCGCCCTAAAGCACACCCTGTTTGACGCTAACTCGACCTTAGTTTACTAAATAAACACAGATCAGCATCTGAGCATGTGCAATGGCATCCGCCCAACACTGAACTCGGCGTGTTGATTTGACGATCCTACCTCAGGGAGGTCGCACTACGCATTATTCCAGATACCCTTGTCTTTGCCCGTTCCTTGCACCTTCACGTCGAATGAATCTCGATGCTTGAGATGCTCGCTACGACTTCACGAAACATGAACACGTTTTTTGAATTCATTCATCAGCTCGTTGACATGTGCGTCAGCGACAGTCGCACGCGGAGACTTCTGCTCCATTTGAAGACTATCACAGTCGATTCATTAGCGCATTGCAGGGTGATACGTGGTGGCTGCAGCGGGCCGGTGTCACAGTGCTAAAGCGCGTTTTGTGCGGGTCTCGGTCTCCCAGTTGCAGTCCTCATAACACCCGACAGTCCGACAGAGAGTCCCCGTCCTCGGCTGCTGCAGAGGATGCGCCTGGAAATGATTCCCCTTGTACTCATGACAGATCAGTCCCAGTCACTGACCTGAGTAATGGCGATGCTCAGCACTGTATTGTCCTCTGCCGCGTTGCCGTGGTGACAGAAGGAGAGCGTAACAGCATGCTAAAGAAAAGAGCTTCTGCGGAGAGTTGAAGAGTCCCCGAAATCTCTGACCTTCTGTCTGTGGCCGACTGCGCCGCCATTTACAAACACACGCATACACACACACACACACGCACACACACACACACACACGCGCAGACACACACAGACACACACACGCACGCACGCACACACACACGCAGACACAGGCTGGCAGTGAAAGAGGATGTAGGTTTTACATGTCTTTGTCGAGTCACTCTCTCCGTCTCCCCTTACCTTCTTTTCTCAGTGTTATTACAGTAACATCCCTCTACCTCTGTGGCTCAAATGCAGATCCCTGTTGCTGCCATTCAAGACACACACACACACACACACACACACACACACACACACACACACCCACGGTCTGTCTTGTCCCAGCTCCCCTCAGAATACCCGATGACAGACTGACTTCTGCGTCAACCTTCTGACCTGAACTGGATAAAGTTAAACACCATTTGACAGCCATAGTTACTTTTCAGATGAATATTTTACAAAAAAATATAATAACAATTTCGATATCAAAGATTCAAAGGGTAGTTCCCAACTCTTCATTCTCTTCCCTGTGCCGTGTCTCCCAGAGAAAACTGTTCTTTGTCATCCCTCCGTCTTGACATCCCGTGTTTAATGTGTAATCCCGGCCTGAGGAGGCTGGCTGGCAGAGGGAGACGCGGCGAATGCCTGGACTCCACTGGGGACGCCGCGGCACCTGCAGCGCTCTCTTTTTAATCATTTCTTTGCACATTTAGACTCACCAATCGGTCCGCTGGTCGGTCTCAGAAGCCCCTCCCAATGTGCGTGAGAGGAGGACGAAAGTCACTCCGAAGCGCACACCTGGTTGCTGCTCACAGAGGACTCGGGGAGGATTTCCGTTGCTGGACCAGGACATCTAAAAAATAAAATAAAATAAAAAAAGACTGACGAGAGTCAATCGAGTCCAAGTTTACTACTGAGGAACAAAATGAAAGGGCAACCAGATCTAATAGTTGGTCATTTAATTGCACAATTGTTCTTTTACACCAAGAGGTATAACCACATCAGAATCCATTACATTCAGCGGACATGCATGTCATTTTTTTCTCTTTCTTTTTGTCTTCATTGTGAGAACTTGCTGCTTTTCTTTCTCTTTTTTTTGTATAATTGTGAACAGTTTGTCTCTGTTGTTCTGTTGCTTCTGTACCTCTACTACTCCTCACTTTTGGTGATCTAGTAACTGAAACTCATCAAAACACAATCCTAAACCACGTGTTGTTTTCAAGTGAACTAATCCTCTGACTTGTTTTTTTTTTTCTTCTTCTTTTTTTGCAGAGTACGCTGAGAGCATCGGAGACGGGAAGAGCGAAGAGTTCAAAGAGGCTGAGCGGAAGAGGATCATGGACCTCGTGGAGAATTTTTAATCTCACTTTTTGTCTCGCGTTTACACACACACAGACACACACACACACACACACAATACATTCTCACACTTGAGAATGATACAAATGCGCTGGTCTGGTCTGGACTGATGGGGCTGTGAGCCGGTCTAAGAACCAGAAGTGTTCTTCAGTAACATTTCTAACTAAGTAAAACCACCAGTATGCGTGCATGCACAGCAATACTGCAGCAGAGAGATGTGTTTTTAAATAACCTGGTTTACTTTGCCTGCATCTTTGACATCCAATCTGATCACATATTAATTCAGTTGTAGTTTGTATTTTTTTTTTTATTATGAATTCAGTCTCAAAAGTACAATCTCTGTGAGCCAGTTGAAAGGATTGCTGTGCACGTCACGCCGCCGCTCACTGAGGAAACAGTTTGAGTTTAGTTTGGAGAGCCGTAGTTCGACCGACTCTCTCGGCGAACACGAGATGCACTCGGAGCTCCAGTAATGTGTGTTCCCCCTCCTCGGCAGAATAATTACGGACGGATCTGCAAACTCAAACATGAATCTCTCGGCTCCACCACTTAACCTCCAGTGTTTGTTTTAGATTCACATGTAAGATACTTTTTTTTTTGGTCCTTTTTCTAATAAAACATTTGCTGATAAAATCCTTGATTGCGTGTTCAGTTTGTTTCAATTAATGTCACGGCTTAGAGAGCAAGATTGGCACATGCTCGTTGATAACCGTCAGTGCACACGCATCTCATTACGCCTTCGCCTTGGGGACCGCTGTGCAGACGCGCAGATGGAGACGACAAACCTCGGTCTGCAGCTTCCTTTGCAGAGAGCGAGAGAGAGAAAGAGAGAGAGGGAGAGAGAGAGGCAGACCTGCTTCTTCTTCATTTATCTGAAGCCGCCCACTGCTGGATCCCAACACACACACACGCACGCACACATCTGTGCGGAGGTGTGTTGTGGTAGAGCCAAACAAACAAACCTACTGTATCATTCTGCACGTCTGTGCACACACACTTCACTGTGTCTCCGCTGTCTTTCTGCTCATAAGAGCAAATAAACATTCCCAATTACTTTAGAAATGGCCGGCTGAAACATACTGGCCGGCTATTTTTAGTCCGATATGAATCTTGGCTTACAGTAGTGTCAAAGTGTTTGAACAATGGGGAGGGGGAGGGGCGGCATTTATTCAAATGTAGTTTTGGCCTATTTGGTTTCATCAGATAATCCTGCTATCGTAAGCGAGCAGCCACTGGTGCACAACTCCTTCTGGTATCGGACAACAGGATCTATAATTCATAGAACGCAATAAATTCCAGCATATTGTCTCGGAGAAGCTGAAGGCTTATTTTTGATGTTTGCTTTCGGTAATGGTCTGTTATTTGTAGCAGTAGTCATCACTGTCATATTTATATGTATCATTGTTATTTAATGAACTCCCATTCATTAAAGTAGTGTACTTCTAGAAACTAAGAGGGCGTGGCCTCCAATACTGTACTCAGGTACTTATACATCGTGACATGCATACGAGCTACAAGCAGCAACGCCAAGACAATCTTCATTCTAACATCGGTGTGTGGAGTCAGTCATTTCCAGACAGAGAGAGAGAGTTTTTTTTTAAGAGTGCACTGGCACGCGGGGCCCATGTGTTGCTGATGAGCTCAGGTTGTTGCCACTCCTCTGATGAGCCTCTGCCAAGCCCCCCTGTGATACCGATACCTGCGGAGAGCCGTCACTCAAGCGATCAGCCACGTTCTGAGCCCTGCGCTCTCCAAACAAGGCCTGCCGTTGTACTTTACCAACTGTCCTGCGAACTTTTTTGACGACTAGTCCCGCAGGGGGTTGAACAAATTGGCAAACTGGCTTTTTTACGACACGAAATACGTGATGAATAATGGAGACTTCCCCTTCCTGGTCTCTTGAGTCGGACTGTTTACCATTAGCCACATCTGAATGAGTGTCAAAATGCCCCGGCCATCAGAAGGAATTACTCAACCACGATGGTGCTTTTTGACGCTCGTATTGAAGCCATTTGAGTTGACGTTTTACAACAAACCACGCATCATAATTTAGTTTATCCAGTATGTCTCGCTGAGGGGAATTTATTTTCCAGTATTTACACCTTAAAAGCTCAAACCTTTTCACAGCAGACGGCTCTTAACTGCCTCCCACGTGAAACCAGACGCCGGCATCTATGCATTATAGCGTCTTGTCAACAGTACATTTCTGTATTATTAATCACGCCCTCTCTGGACCATGATGCTGGCAGGAAGCCGCAGTGTTGGGAGGGAACGTGGGGGCCCCTTCACTGACAGCTGCCACATCTATTGCCTTTCCTGAGTGTCTTCAGGAACTCTAATATCGCTCAGTAACAAGATGGGCAGAGCGGCGGGGCATCGTTTGCATATTGTATTGGCGGAGCAGACCCGGCCCCATGCATCTCTTATCAGTGATTATGACTGCGGCGTGTTTAACAGCGGTTGTACAGCAATTTCACAGCCGAGGGGAAGGAGAATAATTGTATTTTCCGAATGACTGAGTGCAAACACTGTGCACCGCTGTGCTTTTGGGGCTCCTCTCTGGCAGTGGGAGCCGAGAGGAGAAGGTGTGCTGTTACTGAGAGTCAGCGCAGGGGTTGATAAAGGGTGAGACTCCAAAGTCACCGCGCGTCCAATTCCTTCTCCCCTCCCAAATTCTGCGTCCCCGAGAAAGGTCAACACTGTTTAGTCACTCGCCAATTAGGCAAAGTGGATTGCTGATTGCAATTAAGTGATTGGGGTCTGAAATGGTGCCGCTATGACGAGCCAGCCTGAAGAAAAACGACAAAGGAGTGAGAAGAACCGCAGGGAGTCACTCGCTGAGGTATTCTGCGCCGGACATGCTCAGGTAGTAGATGGCAGGAGTGTTTGGGGCTGAAGCTGATTAAGAACCTCGCTTCGCAGCCGTACAGTTAAACAAGTTCACGCACGTACAGCTGCCATCGCTCAAACTCCTGAGCACCAAACAGAGCCGTTAATTGTTGCCGCAGTCCAACTGACTCGTCACTGCAAAAACACATTCGTTTCCCCTGAGGGTTTTATTGGGGCATAGCAAAATACTACAAAGAAGCACTCCCCGGTAAACGGGACCTAATGGCACCCCAGAGGCCGTGAAGGCCTCACGGCGCACAGCAGAAAACAAGTTTCAAGCACACAACATCCCCTTTCTTTGCACCCTTTGTTATTTTTCTGTGCCCTGCTCACTATTATGTAAAGTTGTGTCGGCGTGCAATTTTCTTCCTCGTCTCCTTAAGCAAGCACATGAACGTCCGGGTTAATGGCTTTTATTAAAGAGGCTAATTGGAGTCAGGTTATCCAATCAGTGTGTTGACATTCAGATATGGGTTACAGCAATGGCCGCGTCTCTGTTCGAAATCCACAAAGTTTGGTTACGAGTCGAGTTTGCCGAGACTTGGCGGGGTGACGCGCGCCTCCATCAAAGGATTTCAGGGGATCGGGCAAGTTATGTAAAACACGGTAAGAGATCATTGCCGAAAATATCTGAAAATACTAACAAGAATATTGTCAACGGAGAGAAAGCCCTCAAGAAAATTGAAAACGGTTTGATGTTAGATAGCTTGCAGTTAACGAGACAATTTAAATTAACAAAAAGGAAATTGTTGTATCCGATTTATGACCTCGATTGTAATATTGATGTAACTGATGTCATTACACACACACACACACACACACACACACACCCACACACACACACACACACTCACACATACATATTGTAAAACACATCTTCATTTCGCTCCGTAACGAACGTACTATCAGGTGTGTTAAGATTCAAATGGTATTACCACCCACACATTGTGTAAACCCCCAATCCATTGAGACAAAAAAAACAACACCTTTGATGTAATGTCCTATATGGGTGGAAATTCACGCCGACATTTTTGAAACTTTAAATGCAGAAATCTGGTTCCCAAAAGTTAAGCAGGTTTGATCTCCGTTGTGTGCTTGCACACAAATGAGACACACCGTGTATAGTTGTGCCTCACAAGGTCTAGTCTCACTATATGCTGCACTGAAAAAGTGCTTAAGATCATTGAAGATTATACAAGCACTTACATACTATCCATAAAGCCCAATGGCCCATACCATAGTGGGGCTTGAGACTGGAAAGTGTATCCTCTATTGTTCCATGTGACCAACACTGAGGCAACATTTCAGCACCACGGACAGCGACAGAGCTCCATGAGGATGTTTGCAGGTCCAACAGGAAGTTTATTTTATTCCAGTTCCTTTCATTCCTTTTATTTCTACTTCGGAGTAAGAAAATCAGTCCGTACTTCACATTGTACAGTCGGGCCAGTCAATTACGATACAACAGGGTTTATTGAATAAACAGTGATTATTACCAATTATTGCTCCATACTCACCAAAAAGTAAATGTTGGACCCATTTTTCACAATAATACATATCTATACATTATCGCTCACACTAATCTTTGTAATGCTAAATGTGGTTTGTAGTAAATACACTATTGGAAGCAGACTTTTTGCTTAACCCTGTTAGCAAACACTTTGTTGAGCTAATTTGTTGAGCTTAAACATGTAAATACATTTAAAACACATGTAGATACAAACACATTTAAAAATGTATTATTATTATTATTATTGTTGTAGCGGGCTTGGAATCTTTTCAAAGTCATAAAGCACATTTTCATTATTTAAAAAAAATCGTCGTGAAGTTAACGGCCGCTGAACGTGTTTCTGATATCCCTCCTCTCAGCGCTGACATTTCCCGCTTCATGCCGCGGCACCGCCCACTTGGGGAGAAAGTCCCTCCGCCGCATGTAGAGCTGACTGAGCGGAAGCAGAGCTTCAGTCGTTCTGCTGGCACACCGAGAGGCTGCAGCGGCTTCTCCCGGTCCTTTCCTCTTCGCAGGTACCTCGAACCTCCTTCCTCGCCAGAACAAGACACCTGGATTTAAAAACAAACAACAAAAAATAACAACAACAAAAAGAAAGGGAAAAAATAGAAAAGAGAAACAAAAAAAAACAGTCCTTTCCCCCCCCCGCCCCCCCGACGTGCATGAGAGGGGAAGGAGAGCAGACGCAACAGAAGAGACATGGCAGCGTTCAGGGTGCTGCTGGGGACTTTACATTACATGGGACTCTACATGCAACTTAGTGGCGCCACGCGGCAGCCTGGACACGCCGAGGTGGAGAACCACATCTCCGGGAACGGTAGGTGTGACGTCCGCTCTCGGATCCCTCTGATTCCCTTTTTTATTATTTACACCCTCCACCGCCTCTCACGAGGGGACTTCAGAAGGTGCTGTGAGGAGGAGGAGGAGGGGAGAGAGGAAGAGGACACAGGTGATGCCATCTGCTTGCACGCGGAGGGAGGAATTAAAACAAAGAGCGGCGCGCGGGCTTGAGGCTGCGCGTGTCTGCCAAGTGGTCCTGAGTGTTCGTGTGTGTGTGCGCGCGCGCGCGTGTGTGTGTGATTGTGAAGAGCTTCATGCTGACGGGCATTACAAAGGAGTGTATGATGTATAGATGGTGGTGTCATTCAGTCAGTGCATGTGCGTCCATCTCATTAGCACTAAAGAGGTGTGTGTGTGTGTGTGTGTGTGTGTGTGTGTGTGTGTGTGTGTGTGTGCTTGTAAGGCAGCCCTCTAATGAGTGTCAGCTCTTTGACGTAATTGGTGGTGTAATAGTCAGTGATGTATGGAGGAGGAGGGGGGGCTTTCTGCAAGCTGCAGCCCCCCCCTCTATCAGTGTGTGTTTCATCTAGATGGAGCAGAGGTGGTCAGCTGATGGATGTAAAGTTAATATACTAGACCCCCACCCAAAAAAATTATATATATATATATATATATATATATATATATATATATATATATATATATATATATATATATATATATTTATCTAAATGGCCTCACACTTTGTTTCAACACGCACACACGCATGTGTGTGTGTACGTGAGATGTATGCGTGGGTTGAAAAGTGAAAATGTCAGGCAAAAGAAAAGGGAGAAAATTGAGTCGATGTCACGGCCAGGAAGTCTGGAATGCCACATCGATGCTCCGAAGTCTCCTGGTGGATCCCTTCCTTCCTCTCTTGGGCCTCCACATGCGCTCTTCTCCCGTGCAGCTTCACCCGTGACCCTACATGCGAAATGCCTGCATCTCAAAATTCACGAGGGCGTGTCATAACGAGGAGGAGATCCTTTCAATTGAGACACTCAATGTGCACAAATGGAATCGGCTCATCGGGTACGACCGCGATGATGGCTTTTTGACAAAAAAAAAAGCAGAGAGATGTTCGGATGAAGCTTTGTCCTTTCGTGATGGGTATCTGTTGATTCAGAGTCCAATGAATATGAATCGGACGCGTTGAAATAATAATCTGGCATACTTCATTTACAGGATACTCAATCAAGTGCTGAAGTGTTTCATGAACATGTGGCACACGTGAAGCAGCCGTCGTCGCTCGAGGCTGACACTATGGAACCATGGAGCGTGTAGAAGGAGGAGGAAGGGGGCGGGGTCTTCGCGACCCCCCCCCCCCCCTCTGCTTTGGTTTGTGAACCACGCTTTTGAAGCCTTGAGTTTGGCGCTTAGGCCGTCGCCATTTTGGTTTGTTTTTTTTGCCACCAGAAGTGACAAAAGAGGGCGGAGCTGAGTACAACCCTCTAAATAATACATTTTAGGCAACCAAAATGTTACAATGAAGTGAAAACACACTCAGAAAGGGTTGAAGTTCTGAGATGAAAACATGGACAACTTCCGTTGCGACCTGTCAATCACAAGGTAGCCACGCCCAAAAGCATACCCTGCTTTATGGTCCATTTGACTCTAAAAGAACATCATGCTGCATTGAAGGAGTCTTGAAAGTCTGTCCCATCATCCATCATACCACATCATCATCTGCCAGGTTTGCACAGAGCTCGACCCATGTCCCGTTAAAGGACCCTTAGATGTTTAGCGGTCCTCCCGTCCTTGCCATTAGAGCCACATCAGTAATGTCTCATGGCAGCATGGCGCATCCATAACACAAAGCTTTCGAATCTTTTCAAACTGAATAATGCGCTCGCGGGAAGAGAGATATTTTCTCACAGTGTTTTTTTTTTATTTTTATGGAAATGAGCGTGTGCAGATACACTTGTTTATTTCAGTATTATTTTGTCCCGAGGGTGGATGTATGTAAAGGAGGAGGCAGATCCATGTGCTGCAATAGCTAATTGAAATATGAAGTGTTTCCGCAACGTGGCAATTAGTAAAACATTCACAACGCAGATAATACTGAGGTGAAAGGAGTCTTGGTAGCGATCCGCAGGGTGGGAGTGGTGAGATGTTCAGGAACTCACTAAACTCCCATCAACAGCTTTTTAAATTTGCGGAAATACATTTGAAAGCCGGCTACAAGAGGTGAATTTACAGCGTCGGCCAAAGTGAGTCATATCAAATAACAGCAAGAGGACCGGGGTCGACTGAGCAAACACCTTCCATTTGCTTTTCTTACAATGTACTGTGTGTTTGGCTCGTGTCGGTGGCTGGTAAGTCCCGGTGTGTGTGTGTGTGTGTGTGTGTGTGTGTGTGTGTGTGTGTGTGTGTGTGTGTGTGTGTGTGTGTGTGTGTGTATGGGGTAGGGAGGGTGGGGGGGGGCATAATTTATCCTCCGTTTTTTCCTCCACTGGCACTCCACCAGCTGGAGCAGAGAATGAAGGAAGGAAAAAAAAGGAAGTGAGAGAAATGAAAGGGGAGCGGTTTAGAAATGTTCATGACGTTCCAGTCGTTGATACTTTTCAATTAACTCCTAATTAGGGCATGGTTATCCAGCGAGGCGATTATTGCAACCAATCAATCGCCGTAATTAATCAGTGATGGGTAAACGGGCCGCCGGGCCGATGCGTTGCTTAAACTTCACAAAGGGAAAGCGAGTGCAGGGAGACAACAGGAGAAATGCTACACACACATGTTTTCTTTCTTCATGATTGTGTTTTTTTTTTTAAGGACTTAAAAAAAAAAAAGAAGTATTTTTGGCTCCACTGACTGGACTATAATCCAGGTATCCAGTTTTATACCTTCACCCTATTTTGACCTCCATCACCATGAAAGCCGCCCTATTCTGACACCCATTACTCGATTGTATTTGATCCAATTCAACAAGTAAATTGTTTACCATTCAGTGAAGACAAAAAGCCTTTACACCTTGAAAAGCCCTCAGGCAACGGCTGCCGCTTAAGTATTTGAGAGGAATATACTGCAGGGCTGTGTGAGGATAACCCGGGTTGATGCAATTGCAGCCCACGATGGTTAAGCCTCCTTTCACAGTGATGCCCTTTTCTAATGATGTGTATGTTGTGTGATGAATGTACTTGTAAAATAACGGTAAAAGACTGGCAGCAGTAAAGGATGTCAAACCGTAATTTACTGTTATTTTACTATGCTATGGTGAACTGATGGCATTAACTGCTCATTTACATGCAAAAGATGAATATTTCACTGTATGTTACGGTTATTATAAAATACAGTAAGATACTGTAAATCCACGGTAAATTCTCAGTAGTTCATCACAATGCAGTGAGGGCAAAATCCACCGAAAGCAAACGGCAGCACTGAGGAGGCGATGACATCACACCACTCACTGTTGGCCTATTAAAGATTTAACAGTGGCCGATGCAGTATCACTGGCAAACATTCAGCAGCAGCTTGCAGGGTTTACTCGAGTCTTCTGCAGAATTAGACGCCAAATGTCCCCCGTCTGCTCCTCGCCTCCCACTCGCTCCCACTTCAGTTCTGACGGCGGCGAGTTGGCATGACAGCGGGCGCTCCAGACGTCCTCACAGCGGCGAGTATAAAAGAACAACTGTTACAACAAAACCCAAAGCGAGATGCGCTGATAATGTGAGTGTTTTTCAGTTTTTCATTACCGCGCCAAGTGTATACACGGCTATCGACATCAGCTAATATAGGCACAGATCAGAGTACCACTGGATAGCAGTTACATGAAAAATGTGAGCAAAATGAAAGAATATCTGAATAATGATTACAGAAAGAGCAATATATATTTTTTCCCCGTTATTTGTCAGAATTATAATGATAAGAAAAACGAGCCAAATATTTACAAATATTTATCAGTCACTGCTGGCAGTTTATTATCTTTAAAATGTTTTTCTGGAAGTTGGTTGACAATAAGGCAATTAATTGATGGGCATTGTTGACAATCATTAAGCCCTTTAAGTAATTTATCAAGAAAAAATGTCAAGCACTTGCTTTTTTCTGTAGTTTGTGCCATTTTAAATTGAGTATCATTAGGTTTTAGTTCTTTGGTAAAAAATACCTTTTTTTTTACCAAGGGAGACGATTACCAATATTTAGCAAGTGGCAACCTTCCTTGCTCAGAAATTAAGCCAACAGGTGCAGGAAACTGCAGTTCTACGACTGGCCACTTGAGGTGGGCCCCAAAAGATAGTCCTTCCCCATAGACCTGCATGTTAAAATTGGGAATTTTACAGCAGAAATACTTGTTTACAGCCTTGTACAGAAAACGATTTCGGCCTCTATAATTAATATCCCCGGTAATGACAACGACACATGGTTGAAATTTTAAATAGCTCACCTGTGAAAATGTGTATTAAGCCTTAAAGTACACCATAATTAAGGCTGTGGCTGTTTGGAGTGACAGATGGGCCCCGTTCACTAGCTGCGAGCTGTCTGCGCTGCTGCTCTTTGTCCAATTTTAGCTTTGCAGCGGCTCTTCAGAAGCATATGGGTGACTTCACGGAGACTGCGTCCATGTTTTATACAGCTTCTGTTCATGGGTGCTCTGGTCCAGGCCCTCGGTCATAGAACTGAAGTTACATCCAGTAACCACCTGTTTTTTGTTGATCCTCAGTTATTGGCCAGGCCGATATTTGGTCGACCCCTCACTTTAAAGATATTATCTTGGGAAGTCCCAGGCTCTGACTTAGTAGTAGAGCAGGGTCTTCCTTCAACCAGGGGATCGGCAGTTTGATCCCCGTCTCCTCTAGGATGTGCCGATGTGTCCTTGGGCAAGACACTTAACCCCACATTGCTGTGCTTAGTTAGAGTCCTGATGGGCAGGTGGCCCCTAGGCATGATGGCTCCTGTCATCAGTGTGTGATTGGTGACTTTAAGCACTTTGAGTGGTCGGACTATACAAGTCCATTTACCAGCCTTGGAAAGCGTCACAACCATTTCCTCTATTTTCTGACAATTTAGAAACCAAACACACACACTCGGTGCCTCTACCTTTTATTACTGTTTTCTATGCAAAGTCAAGAGATGTCCAGATTGCCTTGACTTAAGAGACTTGCTGCTCTCTCTCTTTCTCTCTCTCTCTCTCTCTCTCTCTCTCTCTCTCTCTCTCTCTCTCCCTCTCTCTCTCTCTCTCCCCCTCTCTCTCTCTGCCTGTCTGCCGCCGTCTGTAAACAGAAAGAGACAAACGGTAATGGAAGGAGGAACGTGTCGGAGCAAACAGGGCGAGGACAGCCGAGGAGAGAGTGACAGGCTGGCGGTTTCATAGCTTGTTGGCGCTCAGCGGTAGGTAGAGCCAATGTATTTAGGTCCTGACCTCAGCATATCCTCCTCACTGGGAAGACAAGAGCTGCAGGGCAGCCTCGGATTAACTACAGACAAGGAGATAAACGATTACTGTAGCTGTGCCGTATCTCCACACGGTGCACCTCACCTCCGCGCAGCTGTCTCCGGACTTAAGAATCAATCTTGTTGCGCGTCTCCGGGCTTTGTCTGCATATCCTCTCATGAGCAAAGTGCGCCCAGAGTAATAATCCGTGACATTTTCACATTAATGGGTGTTGACTTTGCAGCTCTCCGCCGTTCGCTGACGCAATTCACCAGTGATTCAGATTATATCTACTGGATGATAGTGGTCACATTTCAAGGATTGCCACATGGGAACGGATATGGACGTGGAAAAAGATTTGACCTGGCTTCTTGTATCGTAAGGACATGTGCTTCAATACGGGAGTTTGTACACCTGTGTAGTACCACCTATAAGACAAATATGAAACATAAACAAACATGTATCTCACTTTAGGGCACGGGGAAACATTACTGTACATTGACACACTTAAGATTGTTTTTTTGCTCGGGCTGGACAATATATTGAAATCGCAATATGAAACTACCTCATCTTAGATTTTGGATCTCATAATATGAAGAAAGTGTTGTCTTTTCCTGTTGTCAAAGACAGTAAAGCCATGTCATTTTCTGAATATTCTTTACCAGCTCAGTCAGTACATCCACATCACTGATGAGTATTCATCAGAAATCTTATCGTGTCATTATTTTGCACCAATCCTACAATACCGTCACAATATCGACGAGGTATATGTTGGGAAATATGGTAATATTTCAGTTCCTCTACATTGCCCAGGCCTTAGTTTTCAATTTTTGAAAACTGTTTTTATTACTGTAAATTCTTTGTTGTATTGAAGATCAGCTCGCTCCAGCAGACAGTATCTATAAAAAGGCCTTGGCCGCACGCATACTTCCTGTGGCACAGTAAGAAGACCTTGAAAAACCAGCATGCTTAAAACCTAATCAAACTAGTTTCATAATACAGAACACAGGAAGGAAAGAAGTACCTGGATAGCTACACCATAATCTCCAAAACGATAAATAAAAGAGAAACCAAGGGGGAGAAAGGAAGAGTTTTTGAAGATAAAGAAACCACAAATTCTGCGTATGAACAGGAGGCCACAAGGTAGCGGGCTCAATCCCCAGTCCCCCCCATAGTTCACATTTCAAAGTGTCCCTGAGCAAGACACTTAACCCCTCGCTGCTCCCCGGGCGCCTCACAGGGCAACACACTGCTTCTTCACTAAGGAGAATGCAGAGAAGAATTTCCCCAAGGGCATGAATAAAGGATCATTTCTTTCATTCTTTTTCTTTCAACAAATATGGCAAAGGCTGAGCAACATGCAGGACAGAAGGGCCACGCTGGGAAGATCAATCACCTTTTCTGGTGCACAAAAGTGCAAAGACCGACGGATTTTTGGTCGCGATTGGTCGGGAGGATTTGCGACTAACCTTACATCAGCCTTGAGGAAAGTGCGCGGCTCGGCGGATGCTAAAACTCAGAGATAGCGCAGCACCTCAGAGAGCGATTGCTTTCCGCTTCTTTGACTGTCGAGTAGAAGAACAAAGTGCTGCAACAAGCATGGAGGCGAAGCAGAACGATGCACCACGGACTGAGACTGTACTTTGAGACTATAAAAGGGAAAACTAATGTTGCTTGGGGAATAGATGGCCGAGGCACAGTCGCTACATCCTGCCCGGCTGGAACTATTTTTAGGAGAAGGGTGCGGGAAACAGTCGACAGACGGCGAGCGCTAGACGCTGAAGAGGAGAATGGTTATAGAACTTTTCAAATTATCGTTGATTCGTTTTTATTCGGAGAAACATTTGTGGAGACGCTGCCAAAGTGTCTTTTTGACTCCCCACTGGGCGCCAAAGGTGAAGCTGTTTTCAATGTTACACTTCTTTCACTTTCCTTCTTCAATGGAGATGAAAAACACCTCGCCTCTGATTTACGCCTAACGTTTGAGGAGGATTGACCAATCCCGCTTGGGAGGGCTTTTGGTTGAATGCAGGTCAAGAGTTTTGTGTGGAGAGCAAAAGAGGCAGCATGCGATATGGAGACCTATTTAGCTTTTTAAATTGATATAATACTTTGCTTTTATATAAAGCTTTTCTAAATACTCAAAGACACTTTACATAGAAATCATTAACCCACTGATGAGAAGAGCTACCATGCAAGATGCCACATCAGGATTATCTAACATTCATGCACCGTAGGCGCAGCTACAGGAGCAACTTAGGGTTAAGTGTTTTGCTCAAGGACACATCGACACGGGCGAGGGGAGCCGGGGATCGAACTGCCGATCCTCTGATTGAAGGACGAGCCCTTCTCACCACCGCACCACAGTCGTCGCGACGTCATCTCTCGAGTCCGACTGCCTTCTGGATCCTCCAGCTGCCAATCAGACGGTAACCAACGACCACTGCAGTGAAGAGGAAGTCTTAGCCGGATTGTTATTGGCTGCTCTGAAATATTGGCCCGGCTCCCCCGCCGGAGGCAGAATCGTCATCAGATCAACAGCCGCGTGGCTCCTGAGATTCTCATCATGCTAATGCCAGGACATTTTTATGTTTCCATGCAGTAGTACAGGGATTCAGTTGCGCTCCAGATTTCTTTTCACCATTTAAATTTTAATATTAAGGCGGAAAGAGGTTTGCAGCTCAGAGAAGACTTTCCATTCAATAGTGTAGCTGAAGTGTGATAGGTCTGTAAATGAATAATGAACTCAACTCTGAAATAGAGCAAAATGTAAAAGAATTAATAGAATATGCCCGCAGCATAAACTTCACTCCAGCTTACAGACGCGCCGTGGTGAGTGAGGGAAGCGATGACGCCGCCTCGCTGTATCTGATGGAAGCAGCCGACTCATCCGTCTGATCCTTAAAAAAAATGACTTCAGGTACTCATTGCTTGCCAATGTGGACTCAGACCTTCGGTGTCCTCTATTATTCCTGCCGCCCCTCGTCTGTCACTGCCAGCCGCGCAGTGTGTAAAATAAACTCTGAATGCCCCCCTACCCCTCTTAACCCCCCTCGATCAGGACGGTCTCTTTAGAATCGGCACAAACAAGCTGCGGGGTCAGCCGACAGTCAAGGACTCTCCCTCAGTCTTTCTCTATAAGTGCCTTCTGCTGCTGCGCTCGTACTTCACCCTTTTGCAAAGCACTTTAGTGTGTGTGTCTGTGTGTGTGTGTGTGTGTGTGTGTGTGTGTGTGACGTACTTTGGAGGAGGAATGATTGCGGGCAGCTTTGAGCACGGCAATCCGAAGCCACACTTTCTCTGAGGTGTCCCTCCGTGACTAAAACTCATCTCTGGAACTCATAACCCGCTGTGTGTGTGTGTGTGTGTGTGTGTGTGTGTGTGTGTGTGTGTGTGTGTGTGTGTGTGTGTGTGTGTGTGTGTGTGGGCATGTGCATGAAGCTCTGCAAACTTTGTGTGAGAGACGATAAAGGCAGCTTTGAGACGGATGATCCAAACCGCCACTCTCTCGTATGCCGTGTGTGTTTGTGTCTTTGCATGGGTGTACACTGTGTGTATGTGTGTGTATGCTCGAAGAGATGGAGGGGGAGAGAGAGTATTCCCTCTCTTGCACTCAGCGTGATGATGTTGGGGGGGTGAGTGCTTGGCTGTGAAGACTTGTCTGAGAGAGTGTTGCTTATCTTCCATTAGACACATTACTGCCAACGTTGCCATCAAAGTGGAAAGACGCGTGCGCACACACATACGCACACACAAACGCACACGCACATGAAGACACAGACTCTCAGATTTAGAGAGACACACACACTTCTCCTGGGGAGGCACTTGGCAGTGTTCGTCTGTTGGCAGTCTCACTGAGGGAGGAAGAGGAAGGCAGGCGAAGAGGGGAACGTGATGTATCCATGGTCCAGGATCAGTCATTTGCAGCCTGAAAGAGCTCCTCAGCCTCCACATAATTTAGTGAAGTATCATTGTTCCCCGAGGAGTCTCTTCAAATTGTGTTACTTTGTATGCAACTGCATGTTAAGGTAATGCATGTTAGACCTTTTCTACACACTGTATACTAAGTCAGGGAGAGACAGTGTTTTTAACGAACTCATATGGCAAATTAGCTTTAAAATCTGTTAAGTTCGTAATGACCACAGACTTTAATCAAAAACCCTTTTTCTTTTCTTTTTTTTCTTATTTCCTGGTTTTAGGACACGTTCCTGCAGCACTCTGTCCGAGCTTGTCTGTTGTTTACGTAGCTTGTCTAGCCGCTTGTAGCATTTTAACGCACGCGTTAGCTACCCAGCGTGTCCCGCTGGCTAGCTAATCGCCTGCTAGCTAAACCGCTCGGCTCTGTTTGCCCTTTTTCTTGCTCTTAGCACCGTTAGCTGCAAGCTGCTGGCTGGCTCAGCCGTCACCGTGTTGAGAGCCGTTGGGAGGCAATCTCTCAATCATAGGTTTGCTCTAAATTTCTGAATTCACCACCTTTTTTAAAAAATATTTTTTCAAATGATTGGTCATCATCACTTTGACTAGTTTGAACACACACCTTCCTCTCTCTTAGCCTGCCGGCTACCTCTCATAGAGCTCATGCTCTGAGGAAAGTATCTCCTCTCCTGCTAGCATGTTTGCTGTAATGCTGCGGCGCTGTGTCAGTCCTTTGAAACCAACTCATCCCATAATCAGCAGGCGGCATCTCATGACTTCAAGCGCGCGGGAGGGGGAAACTGACTTTGAAGATTGCCTTAAAATGTTGGCTTCTTTAAGCCACACTGGCTTTCATGTGGCTGATATGAATGTAAGTCAGGCCCAGCAGGGAGCGCAGCGCCATACATCCATCTGACAAGCTTTCGAATAAAAAGGACGAAAAAAACAAGCGCAGATAAAAACAATGGTATACTTCTTTAGGGTGGTGGATGGGCCGTCTCAAATTGAACTCTTTCAATTTTTTCACTCTTCCGGTGACTTTTCCGCAAATCTACACACACCAATCACAAATGTCAGGGTTTGCTCCCACTATTTCCTTTTTCCTAAGCGGTGGTGAAGAACACCAGTTGAGTTTTCATTAAAACAGAATTATGACTGGCGTACTAACTGCATGCCAAATGAGTCGGAGCACACGAGGCCAAATTGCCTCATGAGTTACCATATGCCGGTTGCTGACATTGTAGCATTTGGCTATTTTGGTTAAATGGAGACCGGTGCAGTGCTCACACCACATCAACACACACCGGGACTACGGTACATTACTAAAGTAGTTCAAAAAGAACTCTGAGGGCAAAATACCTTCTTTTAGATATCTGCCAATGTAACAGCTATGATCAAATATAAAGAACTCTTTTATTCATAAAATCTTCATTGCATGACATTTACATGACATTTAAATGTACTCCAATGCAACATGATTGAACTATAGATTAAATAGACTGGCACAAATTTCTATGGCAACTTGTTTTCTGAGAAACTTCAAAGTCAGTGCACTACTAGTAGCTTTTCATACACAAGATCAAAAGGTCATCGGCTAATTTCAAGAGTGCAATGGCAAATTGACGTCTCCTTCATACGTTTTTTTTCACAGGGAATATTTGGAATGCAAGTGTCGTTAAAGATTGACTGTGCAGAGAAATAAATATCTAAACCCTACCATCCATCTATCCATCACTCCATTTTCAGCCGCTTATCCGGGGTGGGGTCCCGGTGGCAGCAGGCTGACCCAGGCTTCCCTCTCACCTGCAACCTTTTCCAGCTCATTCTGGGGGACTCCAAGGCCAGCTGGGAGATATAATCCCTCCAGCGCGTCCTGGGTCTTTCCCGGGGCCTCCTATCAGTTGGACGTGCCTGGAAAACCTCTAATGGGAGGCGTCCAGGAGGCGTCTGAATTAAGTGCCTGAACCACCTCAGCTGACTCCTTTCGAGGCTCAACTCCAAGCTCCCTCCTGATGTCCAAGCTCCTTTCTCTCTAAGGCTGAGCCCGGCCACCCGGCGGAGGAATACCTTATAGAACACGGGTCACTAACAGGCGGGCCGCGGTCCGGATCTGGACCCAGGCAACGTTGTGTCCGGACCCGGGACTTATGACCGATCAATAATTGAGAATTATTAAAAGTTGACAGAGCAGTAATATTTTAACCTTTTCCAGCCTCTACAGCACTTGTTCAGCGGACCAGGAAACACACCGACCAATCACATGCATGTAAATCACATCACGTGATGCTACTCGGCAATCAAATATATGTATCTGGATCATCGTGGCTTGAGTAAGAGATGGCAGAGACAGACGAGAGGCGAAACAGTCGGTAAAGTCTTTGATTGAGAGAAGTTACTTCACAGAGAAACGTGGACAGCGAAACCAGAGTCTTGAATCAGAGTCTTGAATCAGAGTCTTTAACCAGAATCTTTAACCAGATTATTTAACCAGAGTCTTTACCTGACTCTTCTATGTTCATTTTTCTTAAAGGCAGTTCAAAACTTGTACGTCTCATGTGTTCAGACGATTATTAAAAGCTCAATGTGAAGCTTTGCTACGAGACAAAGCACAACTCTTTTGAGCAAAAGTATCGACTTACGTCTGAAATAAAGGAACAGAATCCAAGAGCCAAGATGATCATAATCCTAATGCATTCATCTAGTGAACAGAGCTGAAACAAGTGGTTTAATAACAGATATAGTCCCTCACACACATTATATAAGTTAATAATATAATTATAATTTATATTATATTAATTTAATTATAATTTTGAAATCAGCCTTTTTTGTAATTTAAATGAGAGGAATCTTTATTTATGATTAGAGTATTTATAATTCATCCAGTTAAATTCGAAAATTGATAATACATATTGTAGATATATATATATATATATATATATATATATATATATATATATATATATATATATATATATATATATATATTATTGTTATTATTCCTTTATTTGATTTGAAGTCAGTTGTTGACTTCATACAGACGTTGAAAGAACTGCTAGTTACTTCAATACACATGGGACTAAATCATAGCGCAAGTTGGACATTATTGTGATGTACCGGACCTTTGCAGGAGAACATTCTGTCAAACGGGCCTTGTTGAACATTCGTTGAATACCTTTGTTCTAGAAGAAGCCCTAAATGTTAGAACGGTTGATCAAAAAACAATGGCAGACACGAAGGACCGTAGTGAAACTGGACTTCGAGCAGCCAATCGACCAACGTGCTAAGCCATGGTCACACACCTCCAACACGTCAATGACATCATGCCGTTATCCACCGCCGCCTCTGGTAACGCTGGCCTATGAATGACTTATTCAAACAACAACTTTAACACGTGGAAACGCTTTCCAGGTCTGAAAAAAAGGGGCTTCAGACTGGACCCTGGCTGTAACACAGTCCACATAAGCGACGACATTAGACGGTGATTATTTTTACGGGCCATGTGCCCTATCTTGGTTTTCTAAACTTGTGGCTTTACTTCCTCTTGCGTAGCCATTTCCGTAAACACGGCTCTGAAAAGCTCCCTGGGATGTGTTTGCACTGCATAAGCAGAGAGTTTTTTTCCCCTTCTTCCTTGAATTATGTGAAAGCTAAATATGTTAAAGTTGGCTCTTTCATTGTGAAATCACAGACACTGCGGGGCTTCACACTCCACGATCCAAGCGAGCAGAGGCAAAAACAAAGCAAGCGGCAAGGTTTGCCATATTTGTAGCCCTCCCTTGTGAAGCGCACACACACACACACACACACACACGCATAAGCACGCGCACACGCAGACTAGGCATGCTCAATTATGTGTGCCGCCCTCGGCCATTTTCCGACATGGTTATCCATTACAACGTCTCTGCAGTGACCAGGCCTAATTACACCGCTGAGGAGAGCCTCTTTGCTACACAGTGGGTGTGTATGTACATGGACACTGTGTGTGCATGTGTGTGTGTGTGTATGTGTGTGCGCGCATGCGTGTGAATGACTCTACATCTCTTGGTTGGTTCTGCAATTACACAAACTCCAGCCAAACCAACTGGCATGCACTAGTGTAGTCGTTCAAAGTATTGTTTGGGTTACACACATACAAACACACTCACACTGACAGGCTCATTTTGCCTTGATCCAATCATGCTCTTTCCCTCCTTTAGCTGGCTTCCAGTGATTCCCATATTCTATATTACATGTCCGACTAATAGGCTCTTGGCCGTCTTTGAGGTCCTCCATGGTATTTACAAAGGTCTGCTGAGTTGGACAGCTTGATACCTGTGGGCAGTGTAAAATGAGACATGTTAACATCCACAAATACCCACAGACACACAGACACACACACACACACACAGTCGCTAATAACCTTGCACCCAGCTTGGTAGAACAGCAGAAAAGTAAATGTTTTTTCTCAGTGTGGTTTGGAACGCTTGGCTGCACTGCAGATGAAACGCACTCCTGCTGGTTGGACTTAATTGTATTTAATGAGCGTCCTTCAGAATTCATTTTTGTTCGTATTCCTTGTTATTACACGTGTGTGTGTGTGTGTGTGTGTGTGTGTGTGTGTGTGTGTGTGTGTGTGTAAAAGTGACGGGCCGTCGGACTTCTAAGCCTTCTCTTAAGGCTTTAAAAGAATCCCAAAGTTATATCTATTTTATAATATATAAAAATATATTTTTTAATTTTTAATTTTTTTATAATTAAAAGTTATCGTTTGTTTATGTTATATTGTAATTGTTTTTCACAAATACACTACATGTATTATAGTATTTTTCCCTGTTAGCTCATTCTCTCATTGCACAGCGGTCTTCATCTGTCCCTCTGCTCCTTCAGGCCTCTCGTACGGCTTCTTGGGAAATGTTTAACAGCATTTTTTTATCCAATCACATTTCACCTGTCTTCCTTTATGGAAGATTAGCCTGATTAAAATACATAGAAGGGCCTTCCTGAAACCCAGTCGTGATGTGGACTATACGGTACTCATTGAAGGCCTTTCTCTAATCGTTCCAGTTGTAGCACAACAGCGTTGGCTTGATCTCTGCACTGGGAATATATCAACCCTAATTCATTTTGTATCATTCTTCCCCCTCTATTCAACTCTGATAGAGACGAGTTCATTGAGTTTGTACAAGAATTGAAGGACTCATTTGAGAATTGCACTTCTGCAGAGAGAGAGAGGAGAAGATCCAAACCACTTTCCAGTCTTTGCTTTAAAGTGAGCAGCTGGATTCAGATTGTCGTTAGCCTAGCTTAGCATGGAGACTGAAAGAAAGAGCCAGCCCTCACCAAACCACCGAAATCTAGATGACTGGTGTTTTTTTTCTTCTCTCATTCGTGAGCTACGGAGGAGCTGCTCGGTGCATTTGTCAACCTTTTGGAGAAAGCGCTGCATCTAGTCTTGGTGCTAAGCTACGCCAACTTCCATCCGCCTGCGAGTGATATGTGATCTTGTCATCCAAGGCCCTGTAGCAAGAGAGCTAAAAGAAGCGGGGTTCCTGAAATGTCCCGATGCAATTATTTTAACGAATAATTTAGCGTGCGTTAAATGAAACGTGACATAGCGGGGATGTTCCGTCGCAGACCTCTGCTGGACTCCGACAGTGAGAGCTGAGCAGCAAAGCACCTTAACGCAGAAGGGAGTCCCAGACATTTCATAGCTGAGACATGCCGAGGACGTTGGACAGAGAGGCTGGATGAGGCCGCTCAGAGCTGTGCTTAACTGTCCCCCGGGTGGATTTCTGTCTGCAGCCGGCTGCGCTGCTGAGAGGTTTGTCCAGATAGCATGCGGCTCAATATTGGAGCGACATTGCCCTAAACATGACACGGTATCAGAGATGAGAGCACGATGCGTATCCGGCCGAATTGCTACTAGAGGGATGCTTTAACCATGAAACCGCTCAGTGCTGGAGCCATAACTCCAGACAAGGGATTAGTGATGAGGATGTGTTGCATATCGAATCACCTTTTGACTGAAGGGATGATTTACCCAGCAGTGCATTTACACTCATATCCTCGTTTGCCTCTCCCAGGATTCTTGGCTTCGCTCGCTTTCGCTGCAGCTCCACTGCAGTGGCCATTTTAGCCTTCCTTTTCCTCTACGTTTTTCAAGTAATATCTCTTCAGAATCTTAAAATGGTGTAGGGGCAAAGGGACGACAACAAAGGACGGCGTCAGGACGTCCAGAACTTTCCCCTTATGCCGCTGCGTCGACAACATCCTCCATCAGCCGCCCGTAGGTCCTGTAGAGCCGTTGCATGTTAATATATACAGCGTATTGATTTCTTAACGGCCTATGGATTAGTTACAAAGGTCATTCTTTTGCCCCAAATAATTGCTTGACTCGAAACATTCATCACAGTTTACAGGGCGCTGACCTACTGCACCCGCCGTAGATCTGTACCGAGCACACTTCTTCAGCAGAGAGGGTTTGTACCGACGTTTGAGATGCGCTCACATTGAGTTTTACTTTCCAAATGAAGTGGTCCTCCGGCACAAGTGCTAGTTGTTGGCGTCGCGATCTTATCGCCTTTCAAAATGTCAGCAAACACCCAGAAGTGATGGAAACCATAACCAAAACCACCAGAATGACGTAGTTCCTGTGTTTTTAAAAGACATCTGATCTACGGTGTAACGACACGCTGCCGTGTTCTGGAGCTTTCGGCCATATCACACAATCTTCATCAGCAGATGGTGTTTCGTCGGCTTCCTTTTGCCGATATTTCTGAACGCCTGTACGCTGCCTTGAGAGTGAACTTTTGCTCTCCGTCAGAGAACACCGTTTGATGATGTCAAAAGCTTTAAACTGAGTAAGTGGACCTTGAGTTGAGACTACGGTTTGCAAAGCCAAGATGATTCAGATCCCTGCCGTGTCCTCCATGTGTTTCTAGTTCCTACAATTGGGAACTTTCCCACTTTCCCGTCTCATAATACTTTAACTCTGATCACATGCTTCGGTGCGCGTATTATCTGATCTTTAACACGGATGTAAGCTGATCATTTGTCACTTCATTCCTTCAAGATAAGCTCGGGTGTCTCGTCCTGAGCTCGACACAAGCTCATTAGCTCAACCGCACGGCAGCTGGAGGAAGACAAACCCAAATGAGATCTCTCACGAGCGAAGCTTAGCGTCGCTGCTGCAAATAGATTACAACCCAGGAGTTGTATTCTCAACGTCGGGGAGATTTACTACTCGTTCTGGTTTTTCTCTTCTTTCTTCTTGACAGTTGTTCCTGTGTGACAGCTCGCTGTCTCGGAGGAGGTCTCGCCACGTCGCGTCCTTATTAGATGTGACGCTTTCTCGCGCCAGTTCTTCTTCTTTTTTTTTTATCTGCCGTGTCAAAGTCGCCCACCTGACTTTGTTTCTCGTCTTTTTTCCCTCAATCTTTGTTGACGGCCTCTTGCTGGCCTCTCACTCTACTCTTTTTTCTCCCTTTTTTTCGTTCTCTTTCTTTCTCTTTTCTTTCTACACATGTTAATGTAGTCGAGGCGTCACCTGTGTGGCAGCCGCTGAGGAGATGAAGAGACCCAGCTTTGATTCAAACGGGGACTTTTTTTCCCCTCCCCCTCGGATGAAGCCGATGCGATTTCCTTAAAATGTCGATGTAAGTTTGGAAAGTAGGCCAGGTGCCTCTTTTCCCCGTCAGCACTTTGTGCTGCTGCCTGACGTCCTGGGGCGCTTTTTAGTTAGTTCGATTTGTTTTGTTTCATTTTTACAAGTTTCTTAATGTAATGAGCCGCACTCAACTGAGACTGCAGTTATTTGAAAACTAATGCTCTCGTCTTCCCAGTTTGTTAGTAGTTCATCACGCAGCTGTGGTATGAAGAAGAAGAAAAAGAGTGTGTTAAGATGAATGTGGTTTTTTTTTCTTTCTTTTTTGTATTTCTAATGAAAATTCATGTTGTGAATCTGTGCGCAGCTTTACTTTCAGGGTGTTAAATAAGTGCAGCTTTTACTCGGTGAGCGACCGTACAGTCCTGCCACACTGCTAACAAGCTCCACCGTCGCATTCTCAGTCACAGCACGACAAGTCCCTGTCCTCTGTCCGCCGACGACCGTATATCACCTTGATTTTTATCTCCGCCAGTCGTAGCCTGAGGAGATTATGAGTTTGGTCGTGTGTGTGTGTGTGTGTGAGTGCATCTGTCTGTCCGCGGTTAATCTTGCACACAGCTGGACGCACCCGCCCAATATTTTTTTATGTCCCCATTTATGACTATATGCTCAAGGACCTGTCGTAGATGCAAGTGAACCAGACGTTTTGCAAACCATATTTCATTGACAGTTTTTAGACTGTCACTGACTGCTGACTCCGCCACTACCCTTCACTGGCCACTAGGGGAGCAAGTCAAACAGTGCGGTTTCAAAGTGTTTCCTATCGGGATTTCCCCACCAAAGCAAGAACACTGCATGCGTGACCTTTGTGTTTAGCGGCCGCTCGCCAACCGAATTTCCTTCAGGGTGTTAAAATTGGAACGTCATCACGGCGGAGATAATTTTGTCCATTTGTTGTTTTTTATTGTCAGGAAGCTGAACTCTCTCCTCACCCTCCCACAGTGACGCTAAATGACTTCGTTGAGAGGAAAACCGTCGCGATGGCGAGTTTGTGACAACCATCTGCATCTGAATTTGATTCACGTTTAAGTCTTTGAGAAATTATTCTACTATACTTAAACCATTAAATCCCCCCCAGCCCCCCACTTATGACAACGTTTGAGCTCGGCTGCTGGCAGCTGTAATTTGTTTTTCCTTTTCAAATGGCACTTCTCAAGAGCCACCGCCTTGCTCCAAACGGTGCGTTGGCATTTGTTGTTTTGCAGGATGCTAAAACGTTGAGAAGGAGAGCAGAGCCGCTCTACAGAATAGGCGATGAGAGCACATAACTGCATTAGTCCAAATTAGTGTTGACTTCCTTTTTTTGGACAACTGTAATGAGCATACATTTAAGATCTCTTAACTCGCTCCAGCTCCAGCGTCATTATGCCAAAGACTTCATGTTATCAGCCCAAAACTAAATCTAAATATAGTCCCGTGGCTATGTCTACACTGAGAACAGAAATCATCAAACGGGGTGAAACAAGCCGTTTCATGTGTGAAATGGCTCGTTTCACGGAAACTAAATAAAATGAACATTAAAATACTCTGCGCTGCATTGCCGGGGAATTAATCTCGGCACTTTTGTAATTTGTTTTTTTCCAAGATAAGTCTGAGCTGCGGTATCTCCATCCCGTTATCTTGCACTGGACAGCTTCAGACCACGGCCCTGTTTTGTATTATTCCAGCAAGTCCGAACAAGAAAAGCTTACTCGCTGTTCATTTAAAGGAACCTTTTTTAATACACTGCGGGTCAGTGATCTGTGATCCTTCTGCCGTCGGCGGATCTGTCTGTTCGGTTCCTGCGTTCAAATGAGCCCTGTGCACACAAAGGTTTCCTATCTGGGCATCATGCCTCATGATATTAATGTACCTCATACTTAAAACATGAACATAACACACCACTATGTAGTTTGTGCGCTTGCTGGGGGCAAAGTGCTGTTCAAGGGACTTGATTTATTTTTTTAATTTAGGAAACAAAACCACTCGAATCTTGACTTACATTTTAAAATCTGCTGTATATTTGGGGTATGTTTTTTTTAAATTTGGCACTTATGCTTCCATAAATGGTTTGCTCCATGTACTGGAGACGGTTAAAGTGTCCTTTATACTCGGGTTTTACGCAGAGACGCAAGCACGCAAGACACGCAAGACACGCAAGGACCCCCTTGCTTCGTCCCGTCAGCCATCTTGCATGCGTCGCCCAAAATTTCGGACTATCCGACAAAGCTACACGAGCCGTTCGCAGCCCGCAAGACTGTGATTGGTCTGCTAACCGCATCCTTTCTGAGTCTCACATTTCCGGTTTCGTAGCATAATAGCGCTATGAAATAGCCGAAACACGAACAATGGATCCTGTTGGAGAACGTTTGGCTGAAGAGGTCACCGCTGCAAGTTGCACTGCAAATATGAGCGTTTATTTAACCCGTCTGACGGAGTATAAGGACACGCAGACGGCGGTAAATTCCTGGAGGGAGATATCGGTGAACGTCGGTGTGCAGGTCGACTCTAAGGGGTCGTTACGCCACCTGCTGTCCTGCGTATGGAAAAGGCACGGGAACCATAAACCAAAAGGAGTCCGTTGATGCAACTGCGTGGCCAGCCGCAGTTGTAGTTGCAGGAGTGTGTATCGCCCTTAACCCTTTACGTTCTACCAGCAGCGGTTTTAAAGATGTCATCAGAACTAATGAGAACATTTAAGTTAGTCGAATCTTTGTCGCTATGCCTTTCCTTGACGTTGATGTGAGTAATTTGATTGAATTTAACTCCTTGATTGTTTGGATTCGTTTCTAAATGTGTGTTGAAAGTTGATACAGATCTTGCACTAATAAGCGTCAGTAATCCACATTTGATTTTCAGAGGAAGTTCCTCTTCGTAGTTCAGCCTCTCCATGCCCTGCGTTGCCGTTTGATTGCCTTCGTTCTGTGGTGGAAACTAAACGGCAGTCTGTCCCGTAATCTCCGTCATTCGTCACCGTCGGCCTTGATGGAGGCGGAGAAGGGGGACGGGATGGGGGAAGGGGAGGTGCTGCTGGTCAGCCTCCTATGTCTGTACGTCTGCCCCTGTGTAAGTGCTCCATCTTAAAAAGCCTGCGATGCAAGTGGTCCGCACAGAGTAGGTCGAGGAGGAAGAGCGAGAGGAAATCCGGATAAGAGGAGGAAGAGGAGGAGAGCCAAAGAGGTGTGATTTGTGTGGAGGGGAATTTCACCGCGCCCTGCCAGACAGGGAGGCTCGATTCCAGCTGTCTCCCAACAAGCCTCCCCCTCCTCCTCCTCCACCCTCCCCCCTGTCGCCGCCTGCACGCCGCCACAAAGGCCTTTTCTCAGCTGTGGCTTTTAGCAGTGGGGGGATAATGGGAGGCTCTTTTTTGGCTCTCTGCAAACAGCTCCATCACTACCGCTGCTGTACTCTCAGTCCAGCCAAACGGAGCATCAATTGTTGCCCTCCGTGTCGCAGGAAGACTTCAAAGCCCATCCGGCGTCCGCCTCGTCCCACTGCGGCATCCATAAATGTCCCGTTTGCATGTTTGCAGCCGCCGCTAAATCTGAAGACTCAAGCTGTAAACTCTGTTTACATACTTTTTATTTTTTTCAACTCTTAAACATCCATTGTCCTGGAGCTGGCTCCCGGGATACTAAATAAATAAATTCGAACAGCGCAGTCAATGAAACAGCCTCCGAGCTCCACGCTCAGCCGCCTCCCGGTCCTTATTATCACAATCTGAACACAAGGGGGAAGCTCTCGAGGGGCAGAGGGCATGAACACACTGTCGTTCGCATGTTGCTGTTTTCAAGGTGACTTAAAGTTTCATCATTTATTTTCTGGATCTAACCCCCCCCCCATCCCTTTGCCCTTCGCTACAAATGCATGTTGCTGTCGGCATCCAGCAGAGATGGGACCAAATCTTTATAAAGTTAAAGTAAAATCCAACACTTTGGACAGAAAATGGCGTCGCCTCACCCGATTACCCTGCTGCCTTTTTGGCGCTTCTTTAAACAAAGATATGAGGCTTAAAAGCTTCGTATAAGGTTCCTGCTGCGGTCTGCGTTTTTCAGTCAGGTGGACTTAAAAGCCCCCGGAGAAAGAACTGATAAATAAATAAGACATTAAACAAGCCCAGCTGATACAGCCTCTCTAATCTATCCTTCCTCCCCCAAATGTACGCCCTCCCCCCTTCTGTTCCGAGTCAGGCCCAACAGGGAAAGCTTACCTTCAGCTGTAAAGCTCGGGTGCTGGGTTGTGCAGCTGTCGCCTCCTATCTATCCGCCCGTGTCGGCGCTAGAGAGGATACTCCAGGGTGCTTTAAGAGGAGAGAGAGATTAGATAGTGAGCGCCGATACCTCTCGTCCCTCTCCCGCTATGCCTCCTCACCGCCGCCTGGCTCCAGGAGAATTAGGCTTTTTGAAGACGCCAGTCTGGCTTCTTCGTCTTCTCTTCTGCTTTCTTCTGGCGGTCTCGAGTCCTCCTCCCACTGCCCTGCACGGATGTGGCACAAATGGAAAACGCTGCAATAACACCAAAGGAAAAGAAATAGTCGTGACTAAAAAGCACTTCTTTTTTTTTTATCAGAAGCTCGTGGCTTAGCCTTGTTGAACACGGCTGTATCCCGACCCCTCGTGTGTGTGTGTGTGTGTGTGTGTGTGTGTGTGAGTCTGTCTATATTGGGAGCTGCTCTGGATTCACCTTGGAGATGACGTTATTGATCGCTCTGTCTCTCAGAGTGAGCTACACACCTTTTTAAACTCGAGGTGATTTTCTTTTCTTTCTTTTTTTGCTGCTTGCTAGTACGCGAGTAGCTGAGCCATTTGGGAGAAACGGACATGTGTGTGTGTGTGTGTGTGTGTGTGTGTGTGGAGATACACTGCAGGGTAACAGCCTTAACACAACTATCGGGCCATGAGGCTGACAGTTTGGGTTTGTTGGATGGATTGCCATGAAATTTGGTGCATTTAGTCCACACAGGTGTTTTAAAATGAACTTTTTTTTCCTACATATTTTACTTTTTTAATACACTGCTCTGGTTACAGTTTAATTGTTGTTTGACAAGTCATAAGCATGCTTTCCATTTTGTGGTTATCAAAAATGTTTGATCGTTATTCCAATTAACATTTTGTAACTTAAAAGAAAAGTTGATACAGTTCATTTATATGATCATTTCTACCTATTAATAGTTTATTTCCTGGCAGCGAGTCGTGTTGTAAATCAGAGCCTCCAGTAATCATATTGCAATACAATTTTTTATTTTTTTTTGTTTCCGTGTGTAATTTTTTTTCTGAAGTTTGGTGAATGATTCAAGTCTTCTTAAAATGATATCTGAAATATTTCCGACGTTTCTTTTGTGCCTGTGGTTCCACAGTTGATTTCCACATTTTGGATTTTTATTGATTTTGTGTGCTCCTTCTGGGGGATACCAGTGAAAAGTTTTGACATTTTAAAAAACTAAAACAATCCTGCAATGTTATTTATAACAAAACACTTTAATTGGGTGTTTAGTAAAAATTGATAAACATAAATTGTAAGGTTTCAATCGTTAGCTTGGTTGTTATTTATTGGTTTGAATTTGGTTGCTGACCCCTGCTTGTGATTTTAGTCAGTCCTACCGGACCAGGACTCTTTAATTCAAACAGTGGATACATTAACCATAGTTTATATTCATTATTGACCTTGGGAACAATATATGCTGCATAATAATTTCAACTTGAGCTTTCCCTCACCAGCCAGTGAGTAGAGATTATCTTTGACACAAGCATGAAGTTGCATTATGTTCCAGATGAGCATCACTGTGATTAAAAACAGAAAAGCTAAAGGTCACATAAAAGCGTAACATAACAGGAATTTATGGTGGAAAACGTCCATTTCTCGATAACCTTGGTCGTCTTTTATTAAATCCGAGACTCCGTACGGAGGCGGTGTGGCTTTCACAAACCCTCATGAACACCGAGGCACGGCTCATAAACACGGCGGCATTTACACATGGCTGTTCAGACCTTCGCGTCATCCATCACTATTTTATGGCTAGTTAGCTCAGCTCCTGCTGCACTGCCCACACACACCCCACACACACCCCACACACACCCCACGGGGCGTTTCTGTTCCCGAGGCTCATAAAGAACCATTACACACCTCGCCGCGATGCGTGCGTGTCCTTTTTCAATAACGTCTAAGAGATGATTTTTCATGAATTACTGCTGCTACTTGGTGTAAATTCTGACACGTTACATTTTCTTTGAGGACATATTTCGGCGGCAGGGTGGTGGTTGGGGGTTGCTTTCAAGGTGAAGCACGAACAGAAAGAGATTCATGATGCGAGAGGGGCAGGTAGACGTCACGTCACCGCTGTGGTTTCAACACAGAAACAAGTTCGACTGAAAACAAGGGGAATGGATTATCTGTGTTTGCATAGAAAGTTGTCTTAATCCCCTGAAATTTCTCACTCAAACTCTTTCGATCATCTTCTCCACTTGGGAACCTGTGCTATGACTCCATGACAAACAGCGGGACGGGTAGGATTAAGTGACTTTCCACAAGTGCAGGAAGCTGGAGAGAAAAGTGACTTCTTTCCAGAAAGATCTCTTTATTCTCCTCTGGTTTTGGAGCGGCGTCTCTCGATTCCCTTCCCTCGAGACACATGATTTAATTCCGTTGTTTAGACCGCTGATCAAAGTTGTGACGTACTGTAGACATTCTTTATGAAAAGGCAAAAAAGGCGCCGCACATTCATGTGGTTTCTCATTACAGCATCTTTAAAAAGCTACAAAGACAGTCCTCGGGTCCTCTCGGGCTCGGGGCTTCCGGCAGGTTCTCTGTGTAACCGACGGCAGCTGTTTACCACAGAACTGTGCAGAGGCTCATTATTGGAGCGTGAAGCTTGTTATGAGGCCTTGCGAGGGACTCGTTAGTTGCTAATTATTTCCAAAAGAGCTGCCTGGCAAGTCTGGATGGAAATGAGTACGTTGAGACGCAGGGAGACGGCTCGGTGTGCAGCAGGAGGACGCGTGGCGGGAAACACTTCCTGTATCCTAAAGTTGGGCTTGTGGGCCGTGTGGGTGTTTTGTGGTATGTTTTATTTGCAAGATAAATGATTCAATAGATGAACATTTAATTGGATGGATAAATGAGGGGGAAACAAAAAGTATATTTAAAACACACAATGTACCGATCAATTCTTTTCATATCTGCTGATCCGTGGCTTTACATTTCTTCTAGACAATACAAGGGCATTAAAAAAAATAAATCCAACGTATAGGCATACTTGACAGTTGAATAGCTTTGCACTGCATTGAGGTTAGTTGGTGTATCATCAGTTGTTGGGGTTGGACAGCTTATCTATCTTAGTTCTGGGTTCTTTACACTTTTTTGTAGTTTGTTGTGCCCGTGCAGTTTTTTGGTATTGTGCTTTAAATTTCTGTAAATATTGTCTGTCTTTGTTTTTTGGAGCCTTAAACCATTAAATTGACTAAGAGAGAGAAAGAAAAAGCAAGACTCATCATAGCTTTTTGAGTTATTCAGTGCCTGTGTGTTAATGTCCCAAGAGTTTCTCTCTATTTCCAGACTGCGCATGTTTAGCCTGCCGTCTGGCTGTAATTAACACGTTAGCTCTCTGGATGTCAGCTCCTCCACCGACTCCATGTCAATCTTCTCTTACTCACTCTCACTTGATTTCAAACACGGCAAGTGTTTTCCCTTCTTTTCTTGCCGCACAGTCTGATTTGTTTTTCTTACTTGGATTGATTTTCCAACCTCCACATTTCCTTCGGTCCAGTCCGGCCTCTTTAATGAGACTGAGTGCAAAGTCTGTCTGCAGTCAGTCCATACAAAAGTTTATGGGTGTCTATTTTCCCCTTTTCAAAACGCCCAGGCTGTATGTGGAACAGACTGAGACTTTCACGCAAGATGCCACTTGAATAAACCACATGGAGATTTGAGAAAACACGATAGAAACACAACAAATGCAGAGTGGAGATAGGACTCGGGTGTTAGGGAGTTAGACAGCTCATAAAGACGTGAGTGTGTTTGCTGTGTCGGTTGATGTCTGCAGTGTCAAAGCCACCGAGAAAGCTATTGATGATGGAATTAGTTTTTTTTTACTCATCTCTACTGGTTCAAATGGTTGATCCTTTGTACCTGACAGTGGGCGGTCTGCCTCAGTCTCACAGTGAGGAGAGAGAGAGTATCTCACAGGCCGCATGTATTTCCTATGCATAGCACACAGGACAGAAATATCCCCGGCTGCAGACGGGCATTTCTTTTTGTTTCCAACCAGGAGCTCTGAGCCAGGCGACTGATGTGGCCCTTCAGAGTAGAGTAAGGCCCATGCAGGATGAGAAGCCAGATTCATGTGCTACGTGTTATTCCTGATAGACACCGCACAGAGAACGGCCACATCTAGAGATCTACCGTCCGTCCCGTGATTACAAATGCAACAACATGTTACTGCTGATGAAAAGATTCTTTGATGTCACGGTTTTGTTCGCCTTCTCTTGAACAATCAAGCGGCCCTCTTCATCCGCCTGATGCCTCTTTCAGATACGTGTGTGCCGAACACAAAATGCTTAGAGCGCACTCATCTCAAACAGCTTTCTACTACAAAGGCGTCGTTGTTTTTTCTGAACTCGCCACCCATTGAGGGGTTGGGGGTTGATGTGGTAATAATTTATTGCACAGGGGTGGCACCTTTTGTTGTGTTGAATCACAGAAAGAAAGAAAAAACTCAAACCTGACCCGTCCTTGGTGTTCTGGCTGAACCCTCTGGCTCAGGAAGCCATGTTCTCCTTTTAACCTTTTCCATTTGATTAAGAGGGAAAACAGTGTTTGACCTGCGCTGTGGGGAGGCCGGCAGGCCGACAGCTGGGATTTGGGCCAAAACAGCGGGAAGCTGAGCTCAAGTGGGGGGAGCTAGCAGGGCCAAGGGTGCTGAAGGTCCACACACACACACACACATATACACACACACACTCATTTCCTTGTTTGTGTGTGTTTAGATGCACAAAAAAACATTCACAATTTACTCTAAAATTGATGATGTAGAACCAGAAGCCGATGCATAAGTTTCTTAAAACCTGCATTCTTGCTAATGGCCATCAGGGGGCAACACCTCTGGTTTAAAAAAGAAGTCTGATCGCATAGAAGTCTAATTCTCACTTTATTGCATCAGTAAACCTGAATTTATGGTCTCAATCTCTAGTTTCAAGTCTTCTTTAATTCAGCATAAACTTTATGTCGCACGTTTTGGTCTCTCTAGAGTCAAATTGACCATAAAGCAGTGTATGCTATAGGGAGGGCTTACTGTGATTGACAGGTCGCTGCCACTACCAGAGGCGTCTCCTCTGCATTTAAAATATGATAACATCCATTCTTCGGTTGTAAAAAAGCCAAGATGCCGACAGTTGTATTCCAACACGTCAAAATGCTAAAATCTCATGCTACATAATTGGTGAAGTCAAAATGACTACGTCCACTTCTTATATACAGTGTATGTGTAGAACCAGAGCTAAAACACATGAAATACACAAACACATCAAGGCTGGTTGCGAGCCATGTTGTAGTACCCGCTACCTGACGGTCTCGGTCTTGACCCGGTTTCACTTTGTCTCATCTCAGGATTTTACTTCAAGACCGTTCAAGACCATGAATGCAGGAGTATCCCTGAATTTCCTGATGCATTGTCTGATTTTAACATCATTGCGGTAATCTTCCTAAAAAAAATAATTCCCATTTCTGCAATGCTCGTTGATTATTTGATCAAGACACACACGATATGCAGTACATAGAGAAATAATACGTTTTCTGTGCGTGTTTTTATGGGAATGTGGATCTTTCAGAGCAATTTGAGGACTCTCTATGTTTTGCATGTTCCACATTTTATTGTAAATGTTTTGTGCAGTGATGGACTCACCCTGTCTTAATCTGGCCTCTACACTTGGTTTAAGTGGTCTTGACCACAACACTGGTAGCTAGTGATGACTCTAGCTGCATTTATGGAGTTAATACTGTGGAAATGTATTTATCAGGACAGCAGGTGGCGCTACTGTATGTTGGCTGGAGTCTTGTCCTCCTGGTAGGGCCATCCATGACACACAGGTCCAGGCCCTCTGGTCTTCCTGGTTTGAGGTGGGGCTCATAACCCTCTCTTTAAAACCGGATTATAAAAAATAAAAAAAATCATCTCCTCGATACCAAGTCAGGGTTTCGTGTGCTTGCTGATCAAAGTGAAACGGATTCACCTTGAAGTCAGTGACAGCACTAAAGATGGGCTGACCTGCAGCGTGGACCGGTGCTATTCTCCTTCAAGTGGCGAGCCGCTCCTCTGAGCTTCCTTATCAACATTTCTTTTAACTGTTAAAATGGTGAAATGGTTACTTATTAACATAGTTACGAATGTGGGCCTGGCTCTCTCTCTCTCACTCAGGTAAATAAATAAACAAAATATCCTGTTGGTAATTAGTTATTTACTGTAGACGCTGCGTAAATTGCCGGTGCACCAGCTGCAAACACAGCGAGGTTCTGTTTTGTATCGAAGGGAAAACTCCCTTAAAATGATGACAACATATGGCGAACGCAAAGCCTGCATTGCTAAAGAACTCCAGTGCACACAAGTTTCCCATCTGCTAATCTCGGATAAGACCATACACTCATGATACAAGAGGCATGGCTTCTTATTTAGATCCAACGGGGATTTCAAAACGTCATTTTACATCTAAAGGAAAACATCTCATGCAACATGAGCTCCTAGCGACGGCATGTTGTTGGTTTGTGTCTGCGGATTTGATCGCATACATCGTACCAGCTCCATGGCTGCTGTTCTTGCCGAGTCTGACCTCTGACCTCCCGTTCGGAGCAGAACACGAGAGCTACACCTGACATTAACGCCAGTGCGTCACATGATGAACAGTATTCAGGTTCCATTTTCATTTTGGTCCTTCAGCCGAGATGGAGACGACGCAACCCCAATAGATTGTACCCTGTGCAGCTCGACTGAAGCCGTAACATTTACATGTAAATATACAGCGGCTCGCCATTTGGGAATATTAGCTAAATTAGCATTGTAATGAAAATACAATTCTACTTAGCAGAGGTGTAATTGAATAAAACAGCAATATATGCCATTCTCGGAGTGGAGCGGAGGATGCACATAAATCAGCCTAATTGCTGTTATGGTGAGTGAGTCACACGGCGGCGGTGAAAAGCTCTGGAGAGGACCGTATGCGGCCCGATGCGCCACCAGCCCTCTCACACAGCGAGCAGCATTGACATTCAGAGGCTGATGCCGCTGGCAGCCCGATCATGCAGCAGGAGGCATCTATTTTGCAACAAAATAACAAGTAGAAGTGAGACGTTTTCCAGCTTGTCTCGCATCCTCTGGCTCACTCGGTGGCAGTTAAGAGAAGGCGAATTCATGCCATGGCTTCATGTCAGTGGTCATGTTCAGGCAGACGAGCAATAGTTGAGTGGTTGGCTTCATTTAGATTGTTACAGTTTGGGAGGTTTGCAAAACGTTCAATTAGTGCCGTACCTTTTTTAGTTTGTGTGCTCAACCATTATTTCATCTCAGCTGTTTTCATTTTGAATTTCCTCACATGGTATCTTCAATTCATTCAGCATTTTTGGGACGTAGGAGTTTACATTTCAACCGTACACATGGGGCAGAAAACTAATGCCGGACTGACCTTCATAATTACACACTGCCGGCCTCAATTAGCGCGTGCTTTATTCCTCAGAGAAGTGCACTGCTGATTAATCATGCAAGGGAACGTTCTAGTCCCCTGCCCAATGAGCTTTAGCTGTGGTCGTCAGCAGTGTGAGGCAGTCGCAGAGATGTGATGTGCAGGTGTGGAGATTTGGAGTTGTTGAAGTATCCCCGATGCGGATTTCCGGGCTAATCCACGGTTGAGGGTTAGCCGGTAGTGCAAAAGTGTCCGTTAGCTAGCCAGTATATAGAGCGGTGATAATCTACCACGCCGCACCAGTGTGCCGTGAGAGATCGTGAGGCGTGCCGTGGGAAAATGTCCAATTTCACTAAATCAGTCCAAAAATGTTTCCTTTTTGGTAATTAACTACTCTTCCATGCCAGTAGGGAGCGCAATAATTACCAGTATTATGCTACAATGTGACATTTTGTAGCTGTTTTTGTTGTTGGTGTGCCGCAGGATTTTTTATTGGAGAAACTGAAAACAGGTTGGAAAACGTTGATATCGGGAACCCATCGAAGGCACCGTGGACACAGCTGCGCTGAGCAAGGAAAGTAATGTAATGCATTTATTTTGTTGCGGACTGATCAGCAATGTGATGTAACCACTTCTCAATTAATCATTTCTGTGAGTTATTGATTGCAGTTTTCAAGTCGCAGTGCTCAGCACTTGTTTTAAAGTTTCAGTACATTATCGAATTTCTGTGCAAAGAAACATGGAAGTATGAATCTTTTTCCTCAATGCAGGAAAACCAGTAGCATTAATGATGGCTATGATCTCATAGCCATCATTATTTAACCTGAATGGGATTCAACCAATATTCAAGCTGACTGACTAGCTGCAAAACTGGGTTTAATGTATAAGAACAGACTCCTTTCTTTCTTTAATTTCTGACCATGTCTTGTAGTTTAGGTCATCCAAAGGCCCTCTGCAGCGCGTGTTGAACAGGCTTTAAGACGGCGTGCGGTGGAGGTTGAGGGAGGAGCAAAAAAAACATCTCACGCTCCCCTTTTTCATCACGGCTGTAATTACCGGATTCCATTTGTCGAAGAAATAAACAATAACAGTCGCCCGCCTGGAGCTATCTGCTACCTCGCACATTGTCGTTCTTCTTCTTCTTCTTCTTCTTCTTCTTCTTCTTCTTCTTCTTCTTCTTCTTCTCCTTCTCCTTCTTCTTCTTCTTCTCTCTGTTACATGCATTCTCATATTAATTCCTCCCTTTATCCTGACGATATATTAGCCCTTCACAAACACACAGAGGCTCGCTCTCATAAACACCAACCCCGCTCATTAATTCAATCTTTGGCGATGATTTATTCTCCCGCTCGTCGCACAAACACAACCGGATCTTCCTCCTTCTCGTGAGCTCTCTATTTCTCCCGTCTCCGTCCATCCCTACCGGGTGGCCGGCGTTCTGCAGCTTTCGTGCGACGATTCGCAGCAACGGCCCCAGAGAGCCTTCCGCTGTTTATCTTTGGAGATAATGATAATGCTTCGGGGCGAGCAGGCCCGACTCATCGCAGCCTTTTATTACCTCAACAATGAGAGCGTGGGGCTCCGAGATGACGATTAACTAAGAGATGCAGCACCAGATAGCCAAGCGTTTGAGTCAATGGAATATAGAGATTTGCAGAGCCGGAGATAGTGATTACATTGAGAGTGGTCATATGTGAGATTTTCTTTTCATTTTGTCCCAATTTCTTTTTACAGTTAAAAGCTGTTTTTAAGTATCAAATGTGCGGCAATAAAAAGGAGCCAGGCCCAAGAAACAGCAGGTCAAGTGATCTGATTCGCTTTTGACGGGTGGATGTTGGAAACTGCTCAGTGAGCTTTATCACCCTCCCATCATAATGGACCAGCGATGACTATCCTGGTTTCCTGGTTTCTAATTGTGTGAAGCATTTGGTCGTTTTGGGCTTCACAGCTAATTGGGGAAGAGACAAATCATCGTTGCAAAAGAGGCTCTATCTCTTAAACAGCATTTTTCTTTATGTCCAAGCGTTGAATATTATCAACAAGAGAGGGGCTGTGGGCATTGTTGCTGGCTCCGGCTGTGTAACGTCAAATCGATACCCGGTGCTCAGGTTTCACAAATGAAAAATATAAGCAGATTTGATCAATGTACGAGAGGGATGTATGACTGGAGGTAATACGAGACGGATCCATGGCCTCGGTGGTCGAACAGCCGATGTTAATCTAAGACCGGCACTTAGTCGGTGCGGGTTTTGACTCCTCCTCATTGACTGCAAAAGCCAGATAAACCTTTGTTCTTTTGAACAGATTTAAAAACACGCAGTGCTTCTGAAGTGTCACTCTTCTGTCAGGAAAAAGCTCAGAATGCCAGATACACTTCATTGATATCCAATTTGACTCAAATCAAGTGGACGCTGATCGACGTTGGGAATACAACTCCCCATCCGTGACACCGGGACCCCCGGAGGGAAAACACTTCTCATCTGTTGGTATCAAAAGGAATTCCACCCACGTGTCGAGTGGAAAACATTGTGACAGTCACGGTGTTGAAAGGCTTTCATGACCAAAATATGAGTTGACTTTATCCACTTTATGCAAGAGAGGTTGAGTTGGGCCTCGCGCTATCTCTCTTCCCATCCCCGTACTGTTTCTCAGAGCAGGCGAAGAAGACTTTCGCGTGTTCACAACTTTGTTCCATTTTTGTCTCTTTAAATTTGGAGTTGAGATGTCGTTCCAAGTAGACTTTAATAACCCTAACAAGTCAAATGTGTTGCTTGCTGAAGCTTGTAGCAAACGCTATTATCAGTTCACGTATGCCAGAGAAGCCCCTGATGAAGACAGAAACATGGAGCTGTTGTGAAACATGAAACTTCAAATGCAACGTTCCCTCTACATAAATGCTACTGAGTACTCGTGAGGAAAGGAGATGCGCGGCTCCTTTTTGAGCTAAATAACCATATGTTGGGTTTTGTATTGATGGTCTTGTGCAGCTTGGTGGGAGCCAAAATGGTTCACGCGTGGTTTTAGGTTGAGCTCCAGCTGAAGGTAACGCTTCACTCTGTTGGGGTTTGGTATCGGCAGCAAATCAAAAATCAAGGATTTTGTGAGCTCTATTGCTACAGTGCTGCTGCTGAGTAAAGTCTTGTTAATGGATTAAAGAATATGAAGCTCTGATGTTTGCCACGTAACGTCACCAATGTGCAGAATGACCTCATCATGTCATGGTTTGTGAATGTCTGTGACCAGGACCTTTTTCCAGTAAAACCAGATTAGCGGAATCTAGTGATGTTCCCAAACCCGATGAGATGTATAATCTCTCCTGCTTGTCCTGCGTCTAGGAGTCTTCCTGCTCGATGCCCGAATCACTTGTGATTTAGGATATAAAAAAAAACACTTCTCTCCCTCAAGAGCAAACGTCACATCTTTGGTGTATCTGACGCGTTCATAAAAAAGTTACCTTTCAGTTTAACCGTTTATTCCAAATGTTCCATTTTTTTTGTTGGTCTCAATCATCATGTGTTAACCGTGTCCCTCCTTCTGTGTCCGTCCAGCCATGTTCACAGAGGTGCCTCACGACATGACCGCTCAGAGAGGCCAGGACGTGGAGATGGCGTGCTCCTTCAGAGGGGCGGGAACGCCCTCGTACTCGCTGGAGATCCAGTGGTGGTACATCAGGAACCATCAGGACTGGACGGACAGACAACCCTGGACAACCAATGAGGTCGGTTCATGCCTTCTGATCTGTTTGCAGGCCCCTGTAAATGAACGCTGCATCAATCAGCAGCCTCCATGTCGGGCTTCAGCTGACAACGCGTGAACAATCCTAAACAACTGTTTTGGGGTCAATTCATATAGTGCGTTGGTTCTGGCGTTACCTGCATGGATTCATGTGAATGTATCCATTGCTTAACACTCGTGTACATATTATATATTATGTCTATAACTCCCATACAACTGTAATCTAACTAATAATGCGTTGTTTGTACATTCTTCCAGGTGGCTACAGAAGAGGAGATGCCAAAGGATGCTACAAAGATAAGTGTGAGTTCACCGCTATCTCCTGCATTATTGTAAAATGTTTGCCATGGTGTCATTATATGATGACATGAGGACCAAAAACCCTCGTGATTCCATTTAAAATGTCTTGTTCCAGATCTTGTACATAGAAAAGGATCAGCCTTTCAATTGTCTCCTCCTGTATTCGAGCTTTAACTCACCCATGTGAGCACTTTCCCCACAACAAGCAGGGACTGCAGACGTGTGAACTTCTGCACATTACCTCCACACCACATATTCCTCTCACCAAATCTGACTGCCGAAGTTGTAATTACTAAAATGAGCAACAGATGCTACGGGCTGATCCTACCATCTCACACGAGCAGCAAAGGAGAAGTTAAATAAACATGTATGAGATGAAAAGATGTGTAACAAACACACACACACACACACACACACACACACACTCTTAGTCAGTCACCAAAACCACAGCTGGTGCTTTCATAATAGCGAATCAGCAGCAGTTGGCCTCTTGGGAGGAAGAACAGAGGCTTCATGGTTGTGTGTGTCTGTGTGTGTCTGTGTGTGCGTGTACTGCAGGCTGTACAGCTGGGAAATGATGATGAGCTTTCTCTATATAATGAATGTCAGCCCACATTCATATTGTCTAGGAAACTGCTGACTGGCGCTAAAAAACATCATCAAGCTTTTTCACATACACATGCACAGGTGTGACGGCGGTCGCATCCACCGCCGTCACATGGGGGGGTGAACAAGGTGGTGTTTACATCTTTGTGCGTCACACGTCCCCAGACTCTCAACATTGTCTTTGTGATGTGAACAAGATGTCGTCTCTTCGTATTTTCATGCCTCAAATAGAGTTCCTTTTTAACACCTTTGAAAAACGGCCGCAGAGTGAATCCAGGATCCAGAGGTGGCAAATTAACGATGGCCAGCTGTAAACCTTCCGACCGCCGACACTAATTTAACCATTAAATTAAAACTATGTTTCCAGCAACGCACTTGTTTGCTTTTTTTGCCGACTGAAAAAACACTTTTGTTGATACAACTTATTTTTTACAGAGGAAACAAAAAAGAAACTCAAAAGCACTTTAGAACAAACAAACGTTCGTACCGTTTCATCCCGCCTCCAGTCTTTATGCTAAGCTAGGCTAACCATCTCCTGGCTGGAGCTTCACGGTTCATCTCGCGAAGGTCAATGAGCATGGAATTATCTATGTTTTGTTTCTCCTAATAAAAATCTAAAATACAGCATCATACGATGACTTTTTATAGATGTTTTTAACATACTATATTTTATTTCTTTTCTCACGTTTCTTAACTATTTTCTCCTACTTTACTATGACTTTTGATGTGGTAACAGTTGCATTAAAAAGACACAACATAGAAGTAAACACGACAGGAGACCGTCACATACGAGAACAAGAGAGTTGAAATGATCTTATTACGGCATGAAATACTTTGACTATTTAATGGCACATCATACTATAACATACGTATGGCAAAGACTATGACTTGTTTATGACTTTTTAAAGGCTTACTCTTTAGAAAAAATATGTAAAAACATAAATAAATATATAATTAACATATACTATGACATTTTAATGGCATACTTTTGACTTGACTGAAAATCGTTATGCAATACTTTGATAATGTATCTTCTTGCGTAGTATATTTACTTTTAAAAAAATGCTTTCCACACTAAGCCCTTTACTATAGGATACTACACTATGCCCTTTGCTATAGGATACTACACTATGCCCTTTACTATATTATACTACAGTATGCCCTTTACTGTAGGATACTACACTATGCCCTTTACTATAGGATACTACACTATGCCCTTTACTATATTATACTACAGTATGCCCTTTACTGTAGGATACTACACTATGATCTTTACTGTAGGATACTACACTATGTCCTTTACTGTAGGATACTACACTATGTCCTTTACTGTAGGATACTACACTATGTCCTTTACTGTAGGATACTACACTATGCCCTTTACTATAGGATACTACACTATGCCCTTTACTATAGGATACTACACTATGCCCTTTACTATAGGATACTACACTATGTCCTTTACTATAAGATACTACACTATGCCCTTTACTATAGGATACTACACTATGCCCTTTACTATAAGATACTACACTATGCCCTTTACTATAGGATACTACACTATGCCCTTTACTATAGGATACTACACTATGATCTTTACTATAGGATACTACTCTATGCCCTTTACTATAGGATACTACACTATGCCCTTTACTATAGGATACTACACTATGCCCTTTACTATAGGATACTACTCTATGCCCTTTACTATAGGATACTACACTATGCCCTTTACTATAGGATACTACACTATGCCCTTTACTATAGGATACTACACTATGCCCTTTACTATAGGATACTACACTATGTCCTTTACTATAAGATACTACACTATGCCCTTTACTATAGGATACTACACTATGCCCTTTACTATAGGATACTACACTATGCCCTTTACTATAGGATACTACACTATGATCTTTACTGTAGGATACTACACTATGATCTTTACTGTAGGATACTACACTATGTCCTTTACTATAAGATACTACACTATGCCCTTTACTATAGGATACTACACTATGCCCTTTACTATAGGATACTACACTATGATCTTTACTGTAGGATACTACACTATGTCCTTTACTGTAGGATACTACACTATGTCCTTTACTGTAGGATACTACACTATGTCCTTTACTGTAGGATACTACACTATGTCCTTTACTGTAGGATACTACACTATGCCCTTTACTATAGGATACTACACGATGTCCTTTACTATAGGATACTACACTATGATCTTTACTGTAGGATACTACACTATGATCTTTACTATAGGATACTACACTATGCCCTTTACTATAGGATACTACACTATGATCTTTACTGTAGGATACTACACTATGTCCTTTACTATAGGATACTACACTATGCCCTTTACTATAGGATACTACACTATGTCCTTTACTATAGGATACTACACTATGATCTTTACTATAGGATACTACACGATGTCCTTTACTATAGGATACTACACTATGATCTTTACTGTAGGATACTACACTATGTCCTTTACTATAGGATACTACACTATGCCCTTTACTATAGGATACTACACTATGCCCTTTACTGTAGGATACTACTCTATGACCTTTACTATAGGATACTACACTCTGCCCTTTACTATAGGATACTACAGTATGCCCTTTACTATAGGATACTACACTATGCCCTTTACTGTAGGATACTACACTATGTCCTTTACTATAGGATACTACACTATGTCCTTTACTATAGGATACTACACTATGATCTTTACTGTAGGATACTACACTATGATCTTTACTATAGGATACTACTCTATGACCTTTACTTAAGCAATAAGGTACGAGAGACAGTACTGCATTGTCAATAATGTATTGTTCAATAGTGTTGTTAGGCCCAACGCGCAGCAGAGTTAGTATACTATGTAGTACTCTGTAGTATAGGATATTACATTATGAACTTGTTCGGTCATTTTACTCATGGTCATAATACTTTATCAGACACAAACACGTAACCAGATGATGTCACTGGGGGAGTGACAGAATCACTGCTGCACATTTAACTGATGTTGCTGGTTAGTATGAGTGAGACTGATGTTCTCGTGGCGCTTCTTGCACATTTGTGTCGCACACTCTTCGTCTGCCATGTTTGTTTATTGCGTGCGGTGTTACATTACGGGACGTTCATCGTGTAGGAAATAGCCATCATCACAAATTCTGAAGTGTGTTTCAGGAAGACGTCTACCTCCAATTCATTATTTTGTTCCGTTGCTATTTCGCAGCAACATTGAGAATCCGTCCCTGCCGTCTCCTGGGCCCATTTACATCATTCAGATGGAACATTTCAAGGTTTTGCTTAGAGCGAGAGTACATTAAATCTTGAAAGAAGAATTAGGTTCCTCCGCTTCCAAATGAAAGGAAAACAATAAAATAAATCTTTGCTCAGTTCAATACACGCTGTGGTTTTGCCGGCAGCGGCGTATGGTGGCTAATGTTAGCAAACCTTCGATTGCTCTGCAACCGATATTGTCCATTTAATTACTTAAGATAACCTGTTATTGACACTTGACGCAGCAAACGTTGCTCAGGCTTGTATTGAATGTGTTTCATTTTGTAGTCTCCTAATTTCTCGCTTCTCTCTTTTTAATTTTGTCAGGTGGTGAAGGTGGTAGGAAGCAACATCTCCCACAAGCTCCGCCTGTCCCGGGTCAAGCCGTCGGACGCGGGCACCTACGAGTGCCGCGTCATCGACTTCAGCGACGACGCGGGCGCCCGCCACCACCGCGTGCGGGCCTCCTTGCAGGTGCTGCCGGAGGGCGAAGACGGCGGCGTCAACAGCAACCGCCACGACAACGGCAACTTCGAGGCCCTGGACGACACCAAGGGAGGAGCAACGTTCGTCGACGCAGGCGAGGACGCCGCCGCGGGCGCCAAGGAGCACGGCCACCGCCAGAGCCACGGGCACCACCAGGAGCACGGCAAGAGGCCCTCGACGCCGGCGCACCACGACCACGGCCACAGCCACGGCGGCAGCGGCCAGCAGCACAAGGCGGGCCGCGAGCTGAGGAAGAGGGACGCGGACAGCAGCCACGGCCACAATGACTGCACCAACGAGCCCAGCTGCGCGCCGTAGACGCCGGATCCTCGCGCCCCGAGCGATGCGCGTCACAGCATTGGAGAGAGAGAGAGGAAAAAAAAAGAGAAAAAAAAAGCTATTCGTCCCACACTCCCTAGAAATATATGTACAGTCGAGAGCACAGAGTGTAGACTGTGTGGGGGTTGTAGCTTTTTCCTGCTGTGCGTGTGTCTGAGTTGGACTGCTCACTGTCAATAAAGCCTGACATCCATCACTGAGGGGGCTCCACTGTTTCTGGCCTGAGCAGCCACAAAAAAAAAATTAACAAATAAATAGAAGACTCGTCTTGCTATAAACCCTCCACGCTCCACTCTTGTACTTTCGATACTGTAAATGACACAACTCTGCTTTCAGGCTCATGCTTCTTCCACTGCCTTACGCTCCCATTCGATACACATTCAGAAAGAAAAAAAAAAAAAGTATGTTAGACTTTTTTGTCCATCAGTGGGTCTGTGTCCAGTTGCGGGAGATTTCATTTTTGCTCTGAGTGGGCGTTGAAGGAAATTAAACCAGTCCGTAATTCTTTCCTGGAGATCTTGTCCACGTTTAATTCCTCCCGATTTTAACGCCGAGCTTTCACTGCGTCTTTCAGTGTGTTCTAATAATGGACACGAATACGGTTCACGAAAACCTCAAATTCAGCAATTTATTCTGTGTTTACTCCCGGGGTAGGAGAGAGAGAGAGAGAGAGAGAGAGAGAGAGAGAGAGAGAGAGAGGGGGGAAGAAAACATGCTTTCTTCAGCAGAAACTCATCAAGGTCCCGGTGCAGCAGCAGCGCTCATCAAGGACAGATATGGCCTCAATTCATTTGTGTTGGAGTAAACTAAATCCCAGCGTGGGAATCCCCCCCGCGCCCTCCCTTCAACATTTGTACGCAATTTAAACAGGACACATACACACACACACACCACAGGACCTTCGAGCTTATAAATAAATCCCCTGCGGACCCCACCTGTTTTTGGAAAGCCCCGAAAGAATTAAAATCTAAAAGTATCTGAAGCGGCATCCAGTCTGCGACAAGAAATCCATGGAAGACATTGGTGCATTGTGATAACCTTTTGGAAGAGTATCGTGCTGTATTCCTGTCCCAGCTTCAGTTCCTCTGATCGGATGCCCAATGCTCGATCATTAAAAAAAAAAAAAAGCCTCAATCCTCCCCACTACAAGCCTCTAAACCACTCTGTATATATGACTGTATAATATGGAATAAAGTGCATGTTCAGTAATTTTCTTAAAACCTTTTTCAATCTAACATACACAAAGACAGTCTGTTCATTTCTTTGTTTGGTTGATTACTTTGTGAGATCTGTGATTAGCTCAGCAGTTCTCTGTCGCTTTACCGCTCTCCAGAAGTGCTGTACAGGCGGACGAATGACGCTCTCTTCATTAGCTGCTCAGACAGGGGGTTCCCTCTTATGTATCTTAGTACTCAAGCGGTGTCTCCCAAAACTTCTGTGCCGTGTGAAGTGAGAGGAAGATGTTAGTTGTTAGTGAAACACTGAACTGGGTCGTCCACACTGCCTCAAAAAACACAGCCTGTGTCTCATGGCCATGCGGGTGAGAGGGGGGGGTGTTATCCATCAGACCAACTGCAGCCAACTGGTATCGCTGGACTGCGAGGATGCTTTACTGGACAGAGGAGTGACCAGTGGGATTGTTTTTTTCTTTTCTTTTGCAAAGAGTAACTTTGATTTGATGTTTTGTAAAGAAGAGATCACTGTAAAGAAAAAAAAAAGAAAGAGGTCTAATGTACATTTCTTCTCGAATGTTCGGTCTCACACTAAGTGTATGGCTTTATCAAATGAAATAAATTCTATATGAAACATCGGCGTACGCGTTTGCATTAATTTAGCGACGTGATTGCGAAGAAGAACACGCTTGTATTTCATTTAGACCCTCCTGGCTAATCTCAGTATATTCATATCTAAAGGGTTACTCGGGGTGTTTGTACAGTGCTACGTCAGCTATGGTTTACCTTCAGGCCCCCTGCTGTGTGTGTGTGTGTGTGTGTGTGTGTGTGTGTGCATCAAGGAGAAGCAGTATTAGGCCGTTGCCTGTGTGTAATAGGTGCTACCAAAGCCCCCCTCCCTTTGCTGCTGATGACTAATGGTGCTATTGTCAGCAGTGGCAGCAGGATAAATAGCAACAGCGCAGCATGAGATAAAGAAGGCGCCGCGCCGCGCTCGCTAGCATTAAGCCCGACCAGCTAAATACAAAACACGTGGCACTCTTGTTCCACGCGGGAAGGCTCGCACATTCATTATGGCGGCCTTCTCCCGTCAGCGGGGTGATGCGATAACGGAGGGGGCTTCCTGTTCCCTTCATTCAAAGCTCCCTAGAATCCCTGTAGGGCTCCAAATGATAACCGGTACAATGATAGATGGGCCACTATCCCTGTCATGAGGCGTTCAATTCCCCCCGTAGTTACACAACCTGGTGCACCCAGCCCGCCTTCCAGATGACGCATCCTCTGCCGAAGGCATATGGGATGTGGGAGACAGGATAGCTCGAGGGTTAGTGAGGGCATCTCCTAATGGGGCAGAGTTACTCCATCTTTTTTTTTTATGATACAGCACCATAGTATTCCTAAAGGATGAGTCAGGTTATACACTCTTCTTATGACAAGCTAATTCCACGAAGAGATCACGACCATCAATGCGTCAGCACATCTCTCAAAGCGTCCTGACTTTCCCACACTTAACCCCTCGCCCACTGGCTCCTACTGAATGTGTAACTTTAAAAACTTGTCATTTGGTTTTGGTTTGAATAGGTTTTTTGACAATATCGTAGCTCTAAGTATAGAATGATACCAGCCTCATCCTTTACGCTAAAGACTCCATCTAGAGGAAGTGAACTAGGTACTTAGGCCTGCAGCATCCATCCATAAACACTAAACGGGAAACCAAAAACACACTGTGAAAAGATAAAAGACAAAAACACAGACGACTCCTGTTCCAGACGATGTCATAGAAGCGGCCTGTAGCCCCGCCCTAAAGTATACCCCGCTTTATGGTCTGTTTGACTCTAAATGGACCGTTATTTACTAAATGAACATCGTGAAGTGTTGGAGACTTAAAACTACAGATTGATAACATGGACTCATGTTTACAACGTTGTAAACATGAGTTCATGTTCTCAATCAAGAGAGAAGTAGAGTCATTTCTATAGACTTCTATACAAGCAGAATTAAGTTTTAAACCAGAGGAGTCGCCCCCTGATGGCCATCCGAGAGAATGCAGGTTTAAAGTCACGTCAGGTGAGAGACAGCTTTAGATGTATCACCTAAACCTGCAAAAGAGGTTTTTTTTTCTTCTTATTCTTCATTTGTAGTCTTCAACCAAACCGATGCTGACTCAGGTGTCATTGCTTGAAGGCATCAGACTTCACAGCGCTCCCTCTGGAGCCACAAAAGGCTTTATACACCTTTCTTCACATATTCAGTCGTACTCTCCAAGACCTGTCAGCAGTCTTTGAAGTGTGAAAGCGGTGAAGTTCCCCGTTAAGGACTTTAAAGCACAAAGATCATCAATCTGGCCAGACGTTTGAGCTTTTCCGTACTTGGGTGCGAAAGTTTTACGTTTTAATTGACACCGGTAACATCTGAGGCTCGATACCCGGCCTGCTTTCAACGTTTGACTGCAACATGACAAAGTGTTTTAAATAACTGGAGCATGTGATGATGATTTTGATTAAGATTGTTTCAGGGTGACAAAAAAAAAAGCGTTCTATCTAGGTCATCAACAATCTGTAAAAACAATTTTAAAAAAAGTCCCTGAATTACTCGGAAACATCAGTTTGAATAATTCAGACCATCAGGGCAGTTCCAAGTAGGAATAAAATACTTCTTGAGGAAACAGAGGAATACAACATTTGCATACAGTGTATGTCTATGCCTTCGCATGGAATGAAAAACATCTGCGCTGTGCCTGCATTTCTCCTCATGTAGGAGAGCTGATGGATAATTCCTGGTCCCTACATCTGCAGCAGAAGAGGCAACAGCAGCAGATAATATGCTTCATTGATATTTTTCCTTTTGCACCTCGCTGCTTATCAGAGTTCTGTAGAGCGGGGAAGGTTATCGCGGCCCTATCTGATGGCCGACTGTCATGGCACAACTGTCAGATTTGTTCTTTCAGGGAAACGGCTTGTTCGCGTTGCTGGTTCAACAGGCCGTCCGTGTGAGGCGCGAATCGATCGCGTCGATCGCCGGCTCGTTTCAGCTCTCGCCAAACTCCTCCCTCAGCAGTTTCAGCACGTTGTCGGAGTACTCGTCCCTCGGTCGACCCATTCCGCTCAGGTGCACCGGGTGGAGGTCCGGGTGGGGCGGGGCGTAGAGGGACGGGCAGTGCAGCTCGTTCAGAGTAAACCAGAAGGCATCCGGATCCACCTGGATCAAGTGTTGGAAAACGCTGTGGGGAGGATCGGAAGATGCAAAGGGAAGAGGATTACCTCTGGGCTAACACACACTACCGGTCAAACGTTTGGAGACACCCATACAAATGTTTTGTTTCTTCTCAAGTTTGCGCATGGAATAGCCTTCACTTCTACGAACACGAGTTTCACATGAAAGTTCTCTTTTTTCTGGCCATTTGGAGAGTACGATCAAACCCACAGAAGCGATGCTGCAGGTACTCGACTTGCTCAAAGGAAGGCCAGTTTTATACCTTCTCTCACCAGCAGAAGTGTTTTCTGCTGGTGAGAGCAAACACAGTGCACCATTAGACCTCTGGAGGGATGTGGAGTTGCTGGAAATGGGCCATTATACCTATGTAGATATTTCATTAACAACCAGACGTTTCCACATAGAATAGTCATTTACCACATTAACAATGTGTAGAGTGTATTTCTGATTCATTTAATGTTATATTCATTGAAAAAAACAGTGCTTTTCTTTGAAAAATAAGGACATTTCTAAGTGACCCTAAACTTTTGAACGGTAGTATATAAATAAATAAATATATACCAGTGGCGGGCCGTCAGGGCCAGCTAGGCCTTCTCTGCTGGCCTAAACAGAATCACAAAGTCATAGCCATATTAAATTATAATTTAAAAAATACAAATATTAATGTTTTTTTTTTTCTATCATAAAAAGTTTGATCTATTCCATAATGTCATTGTTTGTTGCTATCAGCTGTTAAACTCTACAGCTGGCGTATTGAGCATTTTCACAGCCAGCCACTGATATATACAAATATTAATATATGTATGCCGTGCGTGCGTTGCTTCCCACAGGGCTTCCATACACAGTGGGTCTAATATAAAAGTAATGACAGAATGGCGTTCCCAATAAATGGCCCGCATATTCATGACATTTACAAGAACAGCCACCGCTTGGTTTCAGGTTTACTACGAGCTGCGAGTAAATCCATCAGAGTATGGTCTTGAATCGTGTTCCACCCAGGAACATGAACTGTGTACAGCAGCCGGATGAAAGACTTGTTTTCATGCGGATGCGTTTTAATTGTATCGCACGGCTCAGACACTTAAATGTGCAAAAGCTAGATTCAGCACCATGGACAGCGCCTGATCGCAGGCGCACACTCATATCAAAGAAACTCATCTGTATCTTAAGTAAAGCTTAAAGCATAAGATGAATAATCAATCATCAGAAAATGTACTGACGGCAATATTGATAAAAAATGGAATAATAATTAATAAGTCCCACTCTTTCCCTGTTCCAACAGATACGACTCGAAGTTTGAAGAAATCACCTAGCAATTCAGGAAATTGGCATCTTTCACAATATCTTTACAATTTACAGACCAAACGATATAAAACAATTAAAAAAATTGGCACAGTAGTAGATAATGAAATGAACAATTAGTTGCAGCAGCAGCCTCAAAGACCTGACGCCGTATCGGTGGTGCGCTGTAGACATGAGCTGTGATCGAGGGCCCACGAGGGACCTCGACTTTTGGATTGGGCCGCACAGGATTTTTGTTGTGCAACAGGACGCACGTGCACACGCGATACATATCTTTGCCACAAGTTTTCCCCCCTAATTCGCTGCTGATCAACAGTTGGTGGCAGTAATGCGGAAAAACACACCAGCTTTATTTCCTCGATCTCATGAGGGAGGAAGTGGACTCAATCATGAGGCCTCAAAGATCCACACAGTTTGTTTGTTGGAAATAGTGCACATGACTTTAGTGTGGCACCTTTAACGTGTAGCGTTCGCGCATTGAAGCTCGTCCAGTCCTACTGACTGTATCCACTGATATCATTTAATCCATAACAGTACTATATGTAAACTGTAATACACAGCATTAAGAAGGAAGGACTCACCTTCTGCCGGCCTCTTGCAGTCTGATTGGTTGCCGGCAGCTCAGGTAGGGCAGGCAGGCCTCGCAAACAGTGTCCAGGTCGGCCTCACCTGAGAAACACAAACACGGCAGCGTTACAGCGTTTCCTCCTCGGCATCGTCTTTGAGGGAGAACCCGATCGTAAAATACATAGAGTCGTCAGAAGGAAAACACATGATCACAGCGGGACACAAATCGGCCGCTGTCGATATCATCTTCCTAGACCGCTTTCCTGAAATCCACACGGGCAAAAACTCGAGATTTTATCACAGCTCGCGGCACACGGCGTCGCTTGGTGAGGTGGCAGATAGCGAATGGAGGAGGAAGAGGAAGGAAAGAGGATGAAAGAGAGAAGGGAGGAGAGAAGAAAACTAAAAAAAAAAAAAATAGATCTCGCATGGACTTTACCTTTTCTGACTCCTAACGAGCTGAGAGAAACTGCTGAGATGGCCGAGGAAAAGAAATTTCACAGCAAGCCATTTCCACATCTCTGGATTTCACACATCCCCCCCTTTTTGAGGAGTGTGTGTGAAAATGGCTACCTCCCCCCCCCCCCCCCCCCCCATTCGTTATCTCTACCTTTCATAGCCTCGCCAGCTCCTGCTCCCTGCATCCACATGACTTCTCTCCACTCTTTCATCTCCTCTCTCTCTCTTCCCAGCAGACATTTAGTGATTCCCTAAGCCGTGAACTGGGCTGCCTTTCAAGCCTCATTTCAAAACAGGTCTCTCCTTCCCTCCCTCCCTCCCTCTCCCTGCTTTCCCCCTGCTTGCCGATTCAACCCACACTCGGCTTGAGCCGGGCCTGCTCGCTGTGCGTCGAGAATAAAAGTAGCGGTGCACATTTCAGAGTTAAATGCGATTATTCAGCGGCCGCTTTCATCCCCCTCTTTTCTTCCTCTTGTTTTCCCGGTGCTGCACTCGTGGCCTGTCGCCTTTTGTAGAATCGAGGGTGCTTCGGAGGGAAAGCAGAGGAGTGAGAAAGACTCAAAAGGGAGGAAGTGGGGGCCAGGTGCTGTCGAGATTTTCCGCGCCGAATGAACCGCGGGGTGGAATTGGAGCTGAAGCTGGAACTGCCGGGGCCGGAAAGCATTATTTGCTTCAGTCAATCTGTGTTTCTGTCTTTCTCTTCCTGTGACTGAGGCTCGGTAATTGGCTTGCTGCAGGCGTCCCAGAGGTAAGCTGGAGCCAGAATCGGTATTCACACGAGAAAAAGGCTGCAGCCGCCGACTCTTCCCTCTCCTGCTCTTTCATTCCCTCCCTCTCAGACTCTGACGCTCTCTTTCTTTTTCTCTTTACTTGATTACATTTCGGGCATTTTCACGTTGAACCCGAACCATTTGAAGCGATATAATAATGTGGTGGTCGCGCGATGGATCGAGGCCGCCGTACTGGGCGACCTCTTCATGCACGATTACGCCACGTCTATCTGTCAAAATCAACCGCACGCCGGCGCCAAGAGCGGAAGGAAAGAAGAAGAAAAAAAAACCCCTCGATGACCCTCGGAGACTTTCCATTTTGACGCTAATTAAATCCCGGTGTCATGTATAGACGCTGGCGAGGAAAGGCTGTCCAGAGATGGACAGAGAGGGCACTGATTTGAAATTGTTACGCTGTAAACTGTCTCCCACTCAGCAGCGAGGCAGCGGCCTGTCCACGCAGAGGAGGCTGGGTCTGTCCTCTCCTTTTCGATGTGTCGGTCGGGACACAAGGTCGTTTACTACCAGCGCCCGGTAGTAACCCGCCTGCAGCGTGGTTTTCTGTTGGTCCTATGTTTTTGAGATTTTAAAACGCGGTACCTCAATCGATCCTGAAAAAAAGCAACCTGTGTCACCGTCAGACTGCTCACGTCCCGCGCAATGGCCATAAAGTTTATGAGCGTCTGAGGAACTCTGGTGAAGGACAGAGGACGGGCATCCTGATATTCCTGTTTGGGCACCAAAGGCTAGTTAAAAAAATAGAAACATGGACCAAAATATTGAGTTCATAGACTGTGGTAGATTGTCTTAATGTGACTTCATCACACAGCTAATAAAACAACATTTAAGAAAGTTTTTCATTGGCGTTTGACTTGCACACAGATTTGGTGGCAGAACCTAAAGCAGACAGTGTGAGGTCATCGCCTATAAGATTTGGCTTTGGAAGTTACTGACGAGCAAACCCACGTCGCTCTGTTTCTCCTGTTTCAGTCCACACTCGGCGGCTTTTATTTCCTCTTTGTTGGATTTACACTTCCGTGTCTCATTGTACGTGAATCACAATGGCTAAAAAGTTCGTAAAGTAAAAGACGTTTGTCTCCCAGAAATAAAGAAAAAGAATAATTCTGTCGTGATTGTTTTCACCCTGATTTTGTTTGCAATGCTGCGTCAGCATCAAAGCGAGAACCCGGTGAGCCGTACCAAACCAAACGGTGGACTGAACGTCTCGTTGCACTGGTTCTGGCTGCTGCTGTGGTTCATTTATTATTTCCTCTCATGTGGGAACCGGGGAGGAGCGGAGAGCGGCTGCCTGAAGGGATGCGGAATATTGTTACAAGGCCTAAAGCCTCCCTGAACACTTTACGAAGGCATGTATTTGTTTTTAATGACGGAAAGGTGAGCGCTATAACCTCAAATGCAGGCGGCTTTATTAGTGTAGTGATGATAATGTTCATAATATTTTCGTTCTAGACGGAAGTGGAAGTACTTTTTGGTGTTATCGTTACGTAAGAACAACTGAGAGTCCCACGACAAAGAGAGATGAATTCATATTTTCAGCCAAGTCCAGTGCTTTGCTTTTATTTTTGGGCTCACTTGAGGGCAGTGGAACGAGCTGAAAACAACAACAACAACATGATGGGCGAGCAGCATGCAGCGGGTATTTCTTTTACTCACAGTCAAAAGTTGTTGAGAGCTTCATTTAGGAGTCGGGAAAGTAAAAACGATGGATTGGAAGGATACATAGTGTTTTGATCCTTATTTAAGGATAACATGATATCTATATCTACATATATATATCTACATATCAGTGCATCTTTATGCATCTTTCTTTGTTGAATATTTTGAACTTGTAGGAAAGTCTTGAATTGAAACAACTGTTGTAAGCCTGGCATGTTGCCACGGTTACACCGTTTGAGGTGTGCGTGTGAATACTCAGAAGAGCGATTCAACCCAAACTAAGATGCTTTTCTTCATTTCATATTCCTACCGGCGTTCCTTGAGGGATCTGACTTCCTCCGGAGCCGACTCGCGCGTGACGCATGTTTCTCTGCTGTTGGAGATGTGCAGGCTCTGCATCTTTTCTCTGCACCTCGGGGCGCTCGAGGCGCCGTCTGCAGGGCGCTCCGTGGCGAGTGCTCGGAGAGCAAAAAGCGTCCACTGCCGCCTACTCGTCCCGCTCAAGTGAGCATTCATCTCAGAGATCGTGTTTGAATATATTTTTATTTCTGCCTGTGTTTATATATACACGGGTCTGTTTAGCACATTACACTGTAATGTAATGTTTCTTGGCTTTTGTAGGAGTAAGATTCAATGTTGCCTTTATTGGGTTTTTTTTAAAGTGGAAAAATTAAATTAAACAGCCACATCTGCATATTAAAATTTTCCCTGAGCTTTTGTATTGCTACACATATTTCCTCCTGCGGGAAGAGAGTGATCACTGCAGTTTGCAGGGTCTCGTTCAGAATAAGCTTCACAGAAAACAAATAGTCGACGGATCTTACAGCTGCTGTTTGCACTGGAAATAATATTTTTTTTAAATCACATTACATAAAAAAGAAGAGATATATATATATTTTCCTCATGCACTGCAGTGCGGTCACCGCGAGCTCCGCTTGTCGGCCTTGGGAGTCACGGAGGGGGCTTCCTTGTTTCCCATTCGTCGGCAGGAAAGGTGCAACATGTGGGAGCGCGGCGTCGCCGGGCTTCACGCGCCTCTGTGTGCAGGTTGTGGACCGGACTGGAGATACCACCACTCCACAAACGGCACGTCCGTGCCCTGCGCTCAAAATACATCTGCTTATGCTTACGTGCTTCTCTTGCATTATTTATTTGATCAGAATTACAGCTATCTCTTAAAAAAATAATGATCCCTGTGATTCAGTTGTATTAAACGTCTGTGTGCTTTGTCTGCCGGAGCCCCATCAGCTACTTCATGCAAGCTCACTGTCCTTGGGAAGCACAAGTGATTATGATCACCACTTCATGAATGAGAACAGTATTTTCTATCTCCTCCTCATCACTGATTGCAACTACCTTGTTTGGGAAAAAAAACAAAACTCAAAAACCCACGTATCCACTTAAAACTGCAGACGCACCGATACAGAGATGAAGAGAAGTCCCAGGGCGCATTAGGATGCTTTTGGTTTCACTACGAGCACTGCGTTTCCTCTCGAGTATTCAGCAGTGTCGGAGCAACCTGAAGCCAGTGCCGGGGACGACTCTGTCTAATGAATGTGAGGATCGATGAACAATTAGACAAGCAGCTCGTTATGATATCACTGTGACACACTGGGCCACCTACTGACATGACACTGAAGATGTGCAACGCACAAAATACAACACTGTTAAAAAAAACAAAAACATTACTTGTTGGAATAAATTAATGAAATGTTCTCCTTTCCTGCAGCGTCGTGGTTTGTCAGTGGCGGTGCAGATTTCCCTGCGTTTATTGCTGTGTTGCGGCGAGCTGCAGCTCGAGGGAGAGAAGCGTTTGCTCGCGGCGGTTATCGAGAGAGCAACTGAGGATTTGGCACATCCCCCGCCGGCCATGGTCCGTGTGTTTAAAGTCATTAAAATATGTTCAATTCAAGGCTGAAGGCCCTTTTTAAGTTGCCGCGTTCCGTTGAGAGTTTTGTGGAAGTGGCACGTATAATTGTGCCACATAATAAGAATATAATAAACATATAATTGCTCGACAAATGAAGGCTGACAAAAGCGATACTGATCTGACAAGCCAATGACAAATGATCGGAACAGCGCACAGAGCGTCGTCAAGGCCGCTGCCTCGTCACAAATGCGAAAGAGAGAGAGAGAGAGAGAGAGAGAGAGAGAGAGAGAGAGAGAGAGAGAGAGAGAGAGAGAGACGACCACCAAAACCAAGATTCCTTGAACGGTATCAATAAATAATAAATGGATTACAATTTCAAATTGTCCTCATCAAATTCTTACAATGCAACACTGGAATGTGTCTTTATCTCTTTTTAATAGGACAGAGCAGGGAAATGTAGATAAACAAACTCCTGCCTGTTTTTCTTACTGTTGTACAAGACTGCCACCTGGTGGTGAAGACACAAATAGCCACTGTGCCCTGAGTGTGTTTGTGACAGAGTCTTTGTCAGAGTTTTGGAAATGATGTGGCCATAATAGGAGGATGCACCCATTCCAATATAAAATGAAGGCTACATTTTTTTATTAGATAAAACAGAAATGAATCAATAGCTATTTGGGGGGAGTTATGAGCAGGAACGATGTCTTTGCAAAACACAGACACGTGCAACGTCAAAGTCTTTCCATGACAGATTTGTTAGCGTCATGCCTGTACAGAGGGAACACTTGCTATGCTATGGGTCATGTAAATATGCTGTGTTGTCTGTGCGGCATGCGTTTAGGTCTCTCACCCAGATCCAGCCTCTGGCACAGGGAGCCCAGCCCCCTCAGCACGGCCAGCTGCAGCTTGTAGGCCAGCGTGTGCGCGTAGACGGGTCCGGCCTTGGCGCTGACCGGAGCCTGCCGCACCAGCGAGGCGCTCAGCTTAGGCAGAACCTCTTTGGACACCCGCCTCCTCAGGAAGTCTCCGCATGTCTCACCCAGCGTGCACAGCACCTGGCAGAGAGAGAGAGAGAGAGAGAGAGAGAGAGAGAGAGGCAGCATGTAAAGTACGTACGTCCGAAGCAAGTTGCTACACATACACACTGTATTATATGCCACATTGCTGATGACCATAACGCGGTTTGACAGCGGCCAGCGACGAGTACACGACAATTTACGGAGCATTTATGTCAGATTCTGTCAAGTCATCAGGGAAAGAAAGATGCGAAACTAGCCCAACTAAAGACGCGGTGTGACAAGAAGACTAATCCAGAATGACAGGAGAATCAATTGACACCTGTACTTTAGAGAAATGATCACACACGACTGTGATCTTCATTCATCGGGGAGGAAGGTAGAGAGATATTTTCATCCGATCGTTCTCTGAAATTGTTTGAAAAAGCCAGTTCTGGGATGATAATTTAATGACTTCCCTGTCTGGTTATCTCACAGTGATTAGACTTTTTCTTCTTCACAGAATTACAAAGTAACCGTTCAAAAACAAAAAATGTTTCACGGAATTAATAATTATGAAATAGCCTGTCAAACGTAACTGTTACAGCCGCTTCACAGTGAATTTAGACAACTCTGGTGCCTAAAAGCACAACTTTGTATTGATTCAATGCACGCACATGTTAATATACAAGATATTTAAATTAAGTCAACAATGCAGCCAGACCTGTTTAGTTGCTGCACATAAACATAACATTATGCAAAACAACAATAAACATCATAGGTGTTTAGATGAAAAATAACTTTCAGGAAAAGGTGATTTTATCTGCAACTAGGTGAATGGAAAGACGGACTTGTTTCACGCACCCTGAAGGCTCGGAGGACCGCTAACGGGTCGTCGGCTGTGAGCCTCTGGAGGAGGGCGGGCCAGCAGCGATGGGCCATCGGCAGCAGTTCGTCTTCCCTCTCGCTCAGAACACACACGCAGAGCTCCAGCACGTCCAGAACCTGAGGGCAAACACCCGTTGTAGATGTGGTTGGACACAGACTGCAACAACGACACGTACATCTGCACCGGTGACGCAACACAGCCTCTGTCGGCTCCTCAGTAACAATCATTCAAACATACTTATTTCTCTACTGTGTGACTTGCCTGTTTCAGCTGAACGCTGCAGTGGGGTTGCTTTCATTTCTGTTCTCACACCTAAGAGATTGATTCATCACGTGTTTCAGCATTGTAGGGTCATGCTGGCCAGCGTCCATGCGTTCACGGCAGCAACGCGCATGTTAGCCACCTAAATGAATCAATACCAGTTTAAGTGCAACACTATATTTAGAATACTTTCCAACAAGGAACTGAGATGAAAGTGAATTTTATATCAATACTGTTTTGGCAATGTAGTCTGGTGGCATTAAAGAGAGCATAAATAAGTTTCACTTTTAGTTGTTGGAAAGGGTTGTCTGACGGCAAGACAAAGCCGTGAAAATATTCTAAATATAGCGCTCACTTAAACGGATATTGATTTCTTTTTAATACTTTTTCTTTCAGGTGGTACAATACTTTTTGCTGCTGCTGCCGTCTCCGTACTCCCGTCTGTTTCTCCAAACTTCAAACAATATCACAGTTCTGTATCGGACCTTCATGGTGGTATGATGTGTGGCCGGGATGTTTATAATGCAAGCTTCATCTAAAGCAGAGGTGTCAAACTAATTTTAGTTGACGCTGCCACATGCTGCCCATTTTGATCTCAAGTGGGTGCGACCAGTAAAATCATAGCATAATAACGCATACAAAACGACAATATTTCTCTATGTTTAAAGCGTTGGTGAAGGTTTTTGGATGATGAACCTTATTTTAAGGTCTTTCTACAATAAACTAGAAACATAAGGACCAAAAATTCAGCCCACTGTTTATCTGCCTGGGCTCTCCTCTGCAGATTCCCTCGCTTTGTGACACGTTTGTGACGCCACTTTCATGACGTGATCCATTTTTAACGCCTTGCAACACAATACATCGCGGTTAAAAATACAACAACAAAACGTCCAAAAACATTATTCTCCATTTGGAGTTGGTACGTTCTCTCTGAATTTTTTGTTCTTATTTTAATCATTGATGGTGCACGGACCCCCCTTGACGGTCCGGATCAGTATGTTTGACACCCCTGCTCTAAACCAACGCTCCCCTCCCCACCAAGGACGCTACCTTAAGCCGGAGCCGGAGACTCGGGTCGGACAGCAGGTGAATGCAGCGCTCCATGACATCTTTAGTGATGCAGAGGTGGGCGGGAAGCTCTGCTTTCACATCCGGACCGTCAACATCTTCCCCATCCTCACACTGTGTGGGAGGCGGGACTTCTGGAGAGACAGTGACGGTCAGACAGAGCACCTGATGTTGTTGTGGGCTTTTATAGTTCACATTGTGTCGTTATTCACGTGGCTGATTCCATGTAATATGACCTCGACAACAATAAGAAACATACACTACAACGAAATATCATTTCCAGCTGTGTCCTCATACAGACGATGCAATGCATTACCAAGGTCTTCTGGGTCGTCCTCCTCTATTCCGATGCCCTCTGCCAGCTCTTTCTGTTTGCGGAGATCAAGCAGGAACTGGCGGATGTCGAGGACTTCCTCAGGAGGGGCTGTGTGTTTGGGTCTGGCAGACTCATGGGTCCTAGTGGAGGGGAACCACCTCGCTAAAGGAAGAACAGTAACAAGACCAGGGTGGGTTAGTGACGCATAAGCGTTAATATGCAAGATCCTTATCCTTTTATTTTGGTCATCCGAAAGAGATCACCTGTCAATAAAATGTTTGGACTATTACTGAATTGAATGCTTCAGTAAAGTGTGGTATATGGTGTGTGCGGGTATCATGGTAGCATCATGTACGCAATGTGCTAAATCCCTCCTTTTTCCACCCTCACCACGTGAGATTGTGAGTTGCAGTCCCTTGTGAAATCTCACCCAGTGCCTTCATTAGCGCGTGCAGCACAGAGCAGAACAGAGCGGCCTTGTGGTCGTAGCTGAGATCCAGAGCCGCCAGCACATCCTGAACGATGTCCCCAACCAGAGGCAGCAGGCTGCAGTCGGAGTGAGTCAACATCACCGTCAACACCCGTGGAGCCTGGCCAAGGAGACAGGAACACGATGAAGCGCATGTTCAGCACAGACTTTAACTTTAACCCCAATGACCTGTGACCTCATGGGACTTTAGCGTTTTGACTTAGAAAGCCCCTGCAAGCCAGAAATGTATGTTTGAGTTGTGTCATAGGAATAACGTAAGATACCAAACCTGATCATTTTGCTGTTTGTCTGAAACCAATAAATCAATAGAAGCATTTATTATTATTGTTAATTTAATTTTGTGTTACACTATTTGGACAAAATGGCCTTACATTTAGTGATGAATTAGAGTCTGTAACACAAAGTATAGGACTTCATTTTGAATCTTGAGACTTACTTGTGAATTTAAACAAAAGTCCCAAGTCTGAACACCCCGGGAAAGTGTGGATGAATTTATTGTACAAACCAATGAAACTATATTCATGAGAAAATGAAATAAAAATGAAATGAATCGCCAAGTATTCTGATAGTGGATTCATTGTTTAAGTAATCAATCAAGGACAAATTCCAAATATTGTTGTTACCGTTTCGTACATTGAACATTCGTGTTTTGGACTTTAGGTTGCACAAAACAGGATTTCATCTTCTTCAACTTATAGCCTTTGATTTTAACTATTTTGTTACATTCCATAGACTAAACAAAAACTCAATTACAAAAAGTTTAAAAAAAAAAAAAAACCTCTAAATTTATATTCAATAATTCTTAGTTGCCACAATACTAATTTGCACAACCGTATCCGCTCGTGAAATGTTACAGTGTATTTTGATAAAACTATAAAATGCACTAACTTTTTGTAACCTTTTCTTGTTTATATTTGTACCTTTAGAGAATATCATCATCTTACTAAACGTCCTGTGGACACTTCCTTTCCTAAATTGTCTCTCTGTCCTTAGATTTGTATTTTCCCTCCTACCCCGGTGCCGCCGTGCCTTTCTAACAACGCACCAAAGCGTGGCCGTGTTACCTGTGGGTGCTGGCTGAGCCTCTGCAGATTAAGAGAGATGTCATTGAGCAGGTAGTCGGAGTTCTCATTGATCAGCTCCTTCAGGGAGCGGTAGCCACAAGCCTCACTGACGTCCCACATGGAGCCCAGCGCCGCTTGGCTGACCAGCAGCGACTCCTCCCCGGCTTTCTCCAGCACGGGGTACAGTGACGTCATCAAAAGGGGCCGAAAGTCCCGCCCCAGCGCCTGAGCAAAGCAGCCGATGCCCTCGAGTTGGATGCACAGCTGCCAGATGTTGCCGTTGAGCTGGTGGATTGCAGAGGTCGACGGCGAGGAGGCCGGCGAGCCAAATGAAGACGGAATCACGTGGAGAGAGTTTGCTTTGGTGTCGTTCACGTTATTGTTGGATATGGAGAGGAGTCCTGGCGGGCTGAGCAGCTACAGAAAGACAAAAGAGAAATGTCCTTATTATGCCTTCTTGAACTATCCAATAGTGTTTTAGTTTGTAGACATACAAATTTCAATATAAAGATCATGAAACACAGATTCAAGTCAATGCTGTTAAAGGTTCATTTAGAAGATAATGTTAACAATGTATTGTGTGAAGCACTGATTGTAAAGTGAGGGATTAAGGCAAAATTAAGGGGAAATATTTGGTCCGAGAATCTTGAAGGTACCATGTTGACCACTAGTTGGCGCTGTGGAACAGTGTTTTTTGTTTCAGTCCAGACAAAGATGATTTTTGAGGTTGTCGTAAAGTGCACGCTATTTAGGCTTAAAATTCTTACCTACACATGTTATTAGGTCTCAAGTATACAAAACAAGAACCGTCCATTTTACAAATAAAATACAATCTAGGAAACCTTTAATTCATCCAAAACACAGCAATATCACCATATTCCAACATCAAAAACCTTATTGAAATATTCCAAGAGACCCGCAACTCATAGTAGACTATTGTTTGACGTCCCTGTCCACGGTGAATGTAGCTCACATCATCACCAGTAACTGGCTGTTACCCGCTGTATGAGGGCAGACCACGTAAACACAGGAGATGTGCAGAACACTGATGTCAGCATTTACAGCTAACTGCCGGTAGTTTCTACCGGGTTCATATATCGAGTCTATAATGCTTCTTTTTTTAAACGTTTGACTTGAGGGAGAGCCCCACAGCAGTCTCTGCAGTGGCTAAACATTCTCTAACTGGTGTCTATTACTGCGCTTACAATCCTTTTCATTTGGGTGCTGTGCCTCCGGGTCACTTTTTTTGCTGACGAAGAGAAACTGAAAGTTTATCGACAAGGAGCACTCTGTTGGCCCGGAAAGTTTAGGGCAGTCACTTGAATCCTGGAACCTCTCCGCTTCGGTCTGTTTGGGCACATTTGTGGATATCTTTTTTTGTTCGGAGTGGAAGGATTTGATCGAACCTCAAGTGTGGAAAAAACTGTGCAATGCGGGCAGAGAAGGCTTGAAAATCATTCAGTGAATACAACATGAGATGTAAAAATTTGTCTCCATTCAAAGAGCGGGATTTCTAGCTGCTGTGATCGCTGCGGTTTCATACGACCGCTGTGGCTCGGTTGTCGCCCGAGGTCTCATTTTATCGGATGTTTTTTTTTTGTAAGCCGTCACAAAAGCTACAAATATTCTAAGTTCTTTTTCATTTGGACTTTGGGGGTAGTTTCACATTTTGGGAAATGCATTTTCTTGACGAGAGTATGATGAGAAGATTAATACCGCCCTTGTGTCTCTGCACTAAATATGAAGCTGCAGATTTCTTCACTTAGCATGAAGACGGGAAACAGGGGGAGGCAGCTAACCCGGCTAAAAGTCTAAAGTAAAATTGCCCACCTGGAGTGACTTCCTGGCCTTCTCTTATTGACTGGGTTTTTACATTTAGATTTTGGACAAAACCCCAGCTTGCTCTTTAAGCTAATTTCCTAATGGCTTTAGTTTAATACTTATGTTACATGTATACTACAAGTCATAAAGAAACAGGCTCCACAGTCATAATCAATAGAAGCCGGTGACGTAAGCTATAAACTGACAGTAACATGGCGCGTTACAAATCAGAGTTGAGCTGGGCTTGACTGTTTTTTCCGTGCCTCAATGAGACAGTAAAGAGTCAACCAATCATACTCATTGCTGCAGTTAGCCAGTTCCAGGTGCTATTTAAGGACAAATAAGTCACAGAGCCCTTGGGCAACACTGCGCAGGCTCACCTGCTGGTCCTGTCGGTCTCCCTCCGTCTCCTCACTGACAGTAATCAGGTGCCAGTTGTGCAGACTGGTGTATTCCTCCATGACGGAAGCCGCCGCCTCCTCGAGATCCTCCCGGCTGGCAGAGCGTCCCCGAACTTCAGTCTCCGGACCGTGGCCCTCTGCTGCCACGCCGATGCCTGCCGCGCCCCTGACAATCTCATTGAGCACCATGGCAGCCTGCTTCCTGTATGCGGAGGACCGCCGGTACAGATCCAGGAAGTGATCCGTCAGCAGGTAAATGTTGCCATAGTAACCTGGAGATGGTCAGAGGAGAAGTTACTTCGTGGAAGAGAGCTGTCACACAAAATGACAAATGTTAACCGAGTGGTAACATCGCAAAATAAAACAACGAACATATGATGCATTATGATTCATTAAACTTTTCAGTGTCTTATTAGAAATGAAAGCTCCACCTTGAACAGAAAGTAGAAACATTTAAAGCACATTGTGCTGATAATGCCTCTTTTACTTGAAGTAAACATTGGAACGCACAACGTTTACTGAGCGGTATTAGCAGTACCATTAATACTAATAATTCTATTGTTTAAAGTACTTTTTCTACCACTGCCAATGGCAACAATTTGAGTAGTAAAGCAAGACAATGTTTGCCTGGAACCCGCTGAGCTGAGGTGAATAATAGACGTTATTGGTATGCAGAGAGATAAGAAATGCACTGCTCATAATTGGCCTCGAGGTCCCGTGAAACAGCCCTCGTACCTAATGTCCGACAGATCTCCATGAGCGCGGCGAAGATCTTCCCGTCCGTGAAGTAGAGGAAATGCTTCCTCTGCGTGTGAGCAGCGTAGGAGTCCTTGGAGCCCGGGCTCGTCTCTATGGTAACCGCGGGACTCCTTTCCTCCACAATGCGAACGTCCATCACATCCAGCTCCAGCACCTGCAAAGGCACACAAGTCAGTAAACAATAACAAAAGACAAAGTTTGTCGACGCCTTAATGTAGTTTATGATCATGGGAGTTGTTGAGATCCTCACCATCGTTGCTCTGAGCTTCAGAATGTTTCTGACGACAAAAATCACAAACTAAGATCCTTAAAGTGTATCGTAAAAATGTGTCCTGAAACTAGATCATATGTCAAGTCAGGATGTGACACCTCTGACCAAATGAAACTGACCGTTGCCTTAAAATGAATGATTTCTCTCGGTTTGAAAACAGACTATATGACATAGGTAATTTAATGTGGAAAGGTTACTTAATATACTTGTAACTCCACTTGTCAATCACTACAACATGAACGCTGTATGTTGTACACAGTTATATTCTATAATAACTATATAATTAACTTATTAACATGAAATGTCATATTGTCACAACATTATATTGAAACTGCATTTTTGAGTTTTCGTGCATGTTTGATACAAAAAAACTACATTGTGAGTGTAAGCAATACACGTCATCTAGAAAATATACACAAAACTGGTATATAATAGAAATGAAGGCCTCTTTCTCAACAGTATTCTGGCATCAGTGAAGCAGCAGTGCGTGCCAGCACCAACGGGAGAACACACACTGCTGCTCCCTGCTGCGGATCCAATGCAGGTTTGTTTTCTACCTACGCATGTAAATATGTAGAAGCTCAGAACACAAGTATGGACCGGGAAAAAATCCCCCGAAACAACATTACTGGAGCCATGTTTCTTCCTGATTCCCATTCGAACAGAATATGAAGTATAACCTGACGGCTGACAGATCACCTGCATCAAGGCTTTGGAAATCCGCTCGAGGTGCGCGGCTGAGTTCAGCACCGCGGAGACCAGAGGTCCCAGGACTTTTAGATAACCCAGGAACACGTTAAGGACAAACAGCTTCTTCTGGTCATCGGAGGTCCTCATTAGTCTGGGCAGGGAGGTGGCCAAAGAGTGGAGATTCTCCGAAAGCACATCAGTGAAGGTCTGAGCATTGCTGCTGCTTTTACTAGTAATGTCACTGCCGCTGCTGCTACGCCTCTGACTCCTCTGCGATACCTCGCTGAGAACAACTTCACACCTAGAGGAGAGGACGGGGGACAGGAGAGAAGTTTCATTTAACGTCTTGCCATCGAGTTTGTCCTCAATCTACTAGTGTCTTCTCACTGAAGTGCAAATCAAACCTCTTTCTGACTCTGGGATCCTCGTCATTGACCGCTCCCACCAGTGCTTCCAGCAGTGGGCCCACACACTCTCCCAGTGACTGGCTACACCTGGCCAGCAGGTGGTTGTCCAGCTCCACCATCTCCAGTCGAACCCTCCAGTGCTGGTGCGACGAGGTGCAGGAGATGATCTTCCTCAGGAGGACGGACAGTTTCCCCGCCGTGCTCTCCGCCCACGCAGGTGTCCGGTGGACCATCAGCTGTGCGATTCTCCCCAGGTCCAACGAGGGAGTCTTCCCGGGCTCGCCGGTCTGAATCTGGGTGTCTTCCATGACAAGCCCCACGGTCCTGGACCAAACCTGAAGGACCAAAAAGAGTAAAAAAAGTCATGATTGTGCTGCATGAAGAAATCATTGCATTACATTTGTACAAGGATATGATCACTTTTTTTTTTAATAGTTCATTTTGTGTTCTTTTATATGTGATTAGCTTGCCATCAACATGCATCTGCTGGGTAACATGTTATCCCATATTAGATTTTTAAACAGCATTAAGAGTTCAATGCAAATCTAAACACAGGTCAGTATACTCGCTATAAATTTGGCTCGGCCTGGTAAGCTGTTTTTTTTTGCATTTCTCTATGTCCTGTCAGTAATTTGACGACAGGACATGTTTTTCATTTGCTCAAACAAATTAAACTTTATAAAGAAACAAGAAACACACAAAGTTTTCAGTCGAAACAAGGAGGCTTTCTGTAAATGTGAAAAAAGTACACTCAACAAGAATACTGCATTTCACCTTAAATGTTATATTGTATCTGTCGTTGTAGAAAAGCCCCTAAAAATCACTTTCCACTGCTATATTATACAGTACATTTCATATGTATAGAGTCGTATGATCAATGAAACATTACTGACTAAATGTCATCTAAAAAAAAAAAAATATATATATATATATATATATATGTATATATATATATATATATATATATATATATATATATATATATATATATATATATATATATATAAATATTTTTTAATCTACAGTTTATCAAATTTGCTGCTTTACTGTGGAATATTATCATTGCAACTTGTGATGGTTATTTTATTTTATTATCTGATCAATTAACAAGGGAAATAATCAACATATCATCAATGATAATTTGGGTAGATGACACAGCTGGGTGCATCTCCGACTACCAGCCGCTATTCTGTACTATTCTGTACGACAGGCTATAAGTCTATAGTCTATTCTGTATTCAAATATCCAGTCGACATATGGAATGCATTAAAAATTAACACAGTGCAACACAGTACTGGACACAAACCTGAGAGACGTCACCAGTTACACAATGAACAGCTTGTAACAAGTTATGCAGCAGTAAAATGATTTAAAGATGTATTTACTGTATTAGATCACACCAGAAATTATGAATGTATACAGAGATATGTTACCTTGATGGCCCCGATTGTGACTCCATGGCCTTGCCTTAGATCTCCTGTAATGATCCTGGCTACGGACACAGTGATCCCAGGTAGAAATGAAGCCATGGTGCTGCCTATCGCACATCTCTCAGAGGAGGACGGGACCACATGTTCCTGAGTGCAGTCACACTGCAGAGTCAATGCCCGGAGGCACTTCAGCGCTGCTGCCTGTAATTCTCGGGATTTCTCCTTCTCTGCTAAGGCCAGCAGCAACGATATTGCAGCTCCTAGTCCGGGCAGCATAATCGGTTCGAAGAGTTTGAAGACTATATCGCCGTAAGCAGCATGAAGCAGCGCGTCCAGGCACCTCAGCACAGCCGATTTCAGCTCCTCTGACGTATCCGCAGCTTTTCCAGGATCAGTTGGCGAGGACAGGCAGAGGCAAATCTCGGAGAGGAGGTCCCGGAGGGTCTCCCAGCTCTGGACACAGGTGTTCTCGAGGACATGGCTTACAGCCTCAACCACGGCCTGCACCAGTTTTTCATTCTTGGGCCCAGGGACCTTGAGGACAAAGCGAAGAGGGAAGAGGACGTATTCCTGGAGCTGCTGCAGTGTGGCATCGTCGACGTCTTTCACCTGGCCGCTCAGCGCCTCCACGTTGGTCACTGTGGGCGCTCGGGTGAGGAGGACACAAGCCGGGCGCAGGTAGGCAAATGCGATCTTGGGATCACTGATCTGAGCCATGATTGGCGGCATGACAGCAAGTGGCCACTTCAGTGAGGGGGTGGTGCTGAAAAAGAAATGTGAGATGTGAGAATTAGGTGAATAAAAAAGTACTGAAGGAGACAATGACATCAATGTATTCGTTTAGAGCTTATATATTGACCTAGTAAACAAAAAAAACGTCATTATATGGACAAAAACCGCAGGATCAGACAGCCAATGTCTGATTATTGACACTACCTCTGGCATCACTTACTAGTGAGGTAAACACTGAAGCTGCTTCTTAAATGTCAGAGTTGAACAAGGGAGTTCATTGTAACGTACTGAACAGCATGTCAGCATTATTGTTTTTTGATGATGGCTGTGGTCATGATGGTGTTTTATGTTGTTGTATTGCCCGAGACTCGATTCTGGAGCTGACGTTAAGTGTGTTGTACCAACCAGTATGAAGCTAGCTGCTGTATATGCAACGGTGTTTTGAGGGGCTTTTTAATTGTGACAATGTTGGAAGTTGAGTTAAGATGAGAAGCAGACACACGGTGACATGGTGTCGATGCAGTAGCAAGCAGAACAGCTTACGTTTAGGTTATAGCATCGATTTAAAGTCCAGTTAGTCAAAGTTACGAGCTAAGCTAGTTAGTTAGCTCAATGAAAACCAACGAGCATGCTGCTGAAGCTAAAGCAGAGGTTTTTGGCGCCAACAAACCGGTGGCCTACCTTCACATAAGTTCTGCTACGTGGAGCAATAAGTCAGTGGAAGAGGTTTCATTTTAAATGTAAAAAATATAATATTAAACTCTGGTGAAGTTGACGAATATTAGCTGGAGGGGACGTCATTATTCTGCGTCGATGGCGCGCACGTTCAACGTAGGGCAAACTAAGACGTCCGGGTTTAGGAGATGTATCTTCAAAATAAAAGAACATCACGTTTTTTAGTGAAAAAACGAAAAAGCTTTCAAGCGGGTGATGAACAGTGCTTTCCCCGTAGAAATGTATGAATCGTGCTACGTTAACGGAGAACTGTGACATTAAAATGAATTGAGTTAGCGGTTTCATACTTCGTAAAACAGAACAGTTCAATCGTTTTTTAATACTGATTTCTTTGTTCAGAAACTAGTTCAACACTAAGAATACCTTAAGTAGTTGTCAGAACCATAGACATATATAATAAACTTATACGTATACGATTACGGCCAGAGAAGACATTTGTTTTATTTTGAAGGAAAACTCACGTGGATCTACCGTTCATTATTTTCTGCTAGCTTGATACTGTACCGGTTACTGTGCTGTTCGACCTGGAGCATTTAGCATTTATTTTGAATTACCTAATTTCTCAACATAGCACACATTTTCATGGCTGTCACTTTCTCCGTGGCTGCAGTGGAGGTCAGCCCCCTCGGCTAATTCCGAAGGTAACGCTTGTGTTATCATAACCAGCTGTTAAAGTTAGCTTAAAGACGGCTAACGGTTAGCTGGAACTAGCTCTGGTATAAAGCTGTGTTATTAACGCGAAGCTGTGTTAAATATGTTGCCTAAATACGGTAGATAGGGGGCTTTATGACTCTTCGGGAAACGCGTCCATAACATACCGTCAGTGTAAATCACGTTAACGTGAGTTTCTATTAGAGTAACGTTAAAGCACAACATGGGTTCGCGTTGATTCAGTGTAAACGTGACGTTATTTTCTAAATAATTGATCACAGACATCTTCTTTTTTACTATGTCCTTCCAAATTCAGTCTGCCACTCTACTGAGTCTCTGTTATAAAGAGATAAGTCGTTGAAATATGATCCGGCATCTGTGTGATGAGAAAAGGATAATGTCATTTTTGCAGGAGTTCAGCTCAATCAGTTTATCTCCTCATTCTGCTGAAATTGACATTTAATCTTCCTGTTTCCTCAGGTGTCTTGTGGGGGGGTAGGAGGGGCTTGATGCTGTCCATTCCTGCCCCGCCCTGTTCCAAGTGTCAGCATGGATGAAGAAACCCTTGAGGCCGCCATCGGTGCCTATAGTGCCCAGTTGCAGCAGGTGGAGTCGGCCCTTTCAGCTGGCCTGGACCCTTCTCAGCAGTCCGACTTGCTCCAACTGAAAGACGATCTCTGTCAGCTGATAGAGCTCACAGAGTCCAGCCTGGTGTCTGTCAAAAAAAGCCAGCTTCTGGCCAGCCTCGAGGGCGGCGATGGACTGTGGGCGGGAGTCCCCGAGGCAACGGCCGACACGAATGGCGAAAGCAGGGGATTGGACGGTGAGATGGCTGCCTTCTACTCCAAACTTGGCGAGTCATCAGGGAGTAGCTCTGATCCTGGATGTCGGGACAATGGGGAGCAAGGTGGGGTGGAGTATGATAACGATGAAGAGGAGGAAGAGGAGGCGGAAGAAGATGTACTCAGTGGTACCAAAGTAAAAGCACCCTACCGGACAACATGGGGGACACTGGAGTATCACAATGCCATGGTGGTGGGGGCAGAACCGCCGGATGGAGACGAGGCACAAGTAAGAGTGCTCTACGTCTACCCAACCCAGAAATCTATGAAGCCCTGTCCATACTACCTGGAGGACAAATGCCGCTTCCTGGAGAATTGCAGGTAAAGTACCACTGTAAATCTATGTATTGTTTACAGTTGCACATGTAAAAGATTGCTCCATGTTAAATTAGCTTCTTTGTAATAGCAGATATTATCCAGCAAGTGTCACCCGTTGTCCACATGGTGCAGGCTGACCATAGCAATAGACAACTAGAAAACACAGTGCCGTGAAATGTAGTTTTCTTTGCACTTTTTAATCTAATAATTTGATTGTGTCTCCTTTATTGTTTTGCAAATTTTTTGGTAACCCCATAACTCGGACAAGAATTAAACAGCCTTTTCTAGTCGTTTGTGAGCTTCAGTAGGCCATGTTGGTTGAATCCCTTCATTACTTACTGTATAATACACTTGATCTTAGTTATGTTTCCATTTTCATTTGACATTTTTTGCTGTTGAAGGTTTTCCCACGGCCAGGTGGTGTATGTGTCAGAACTCAGAGAGTTCCTCGAGTTTGACCTCAGTAATCTCGAAGAAGGCTCCTCCTGCTTGGCTAGACATGAGGACGGCATCTGGTACCCCGCCAAAATCAAAGGTAGTCCGCTCAGAGGGACAGTTTTTTGACAATGTATTACTTAAGAGTAAACACCGGCAGTTTTGGCGGAACAAAAATGTTGTCAAAGCAATCAGAATACCATTGTACAATTGTGATGAAACAACCAAGACGAAAGGATTCCTGTTAGTTTTAATTTTTTGCTAACTAGAATGTTTTCTCTCATTGCAGATATTGACAGTGGTTTCTATACTGTGAAGTTTGACTCTGTGCTGCTGAAAGATGTTGCGGTCGAGGCCGACTGCATTATTCCACCTTTGAGAGAAGACGACCCGCTCTCCTCTGACTCTGACTCTGACGACATTGGAGATGGACAGGACCTGGCTTTTGCAAAAGGTTTCTATGGATTGTGTGTGGTTTTTTTATTTGACCTTTATTTAACCAGATAAAATCAGTTAAGAACCAATTCTCATTTACAATGATGACCTGGAGACAATGATGACATGGAGACATAACCCTGTCAATCAAAACATCAGGGTTGTCTTAGAAATCTTGCAAAAGCTAAAAATCTGACTTGGGAGTATTTTCAGGGAATTGTGGAGGCGAATTATAAGCCTCCTCCAGTTACTGGCCGAGTATTTCATTTTGCTTCGCAGGAGAGATTTTAACATATTAATTTGTTTGAAAGTTTTTTGATGGATTATCTGACCGTTTCTACTTTGATTTTCACTTGTTACCCAACAGTTATGGACACTGGTGATGAATCCACAGACATGACAAACAGTGCAAATTTTGGTGGCTGGGAGGCACATACCAGAGGCATCGGATCCAAGCTCATGCTGAAAATGGGCTATGAATATGGGAAAGGTAAGCACAAGTACACAACGTTTACCACATTTTAGGTTCTGAAGTCACACAATTTGCCTGAAAAAAAAACCAAGATGAGAGCTTTTGATACACAGAGTATATGAGTATTCATACAAACATACATATACATATATAAATACAAATTTGAAGTCTTGAATCAGTTTGAGAATATATTTACAGTACTTGTAAAAAGTTTTTAAAAAAATTGCCTAAAAGTGGTTCAGGTTTCCTCCCAACCCAGACACATGCATGCTCAATTTACAAAGCCCTCCCGCCTCTGCCCTTGACCAAAGCATTCAGCCTCAGAACTTGAGTTGGTCCCTGTGCTGTGCAATGTGGCTGCCAGCTGCACCTAAATAGAAGGGAAAAAATCAATAATATTGCAATACAAGGAGTACCCACAAACTGGAATTCCAGCTCCCTTTTGTTGAGTGTCATTATAACCGCCTCTTTGCGTTCATACTTCTTCATGACGAGGCAGAGGATCAAAAGAACACTCCTATTGATGACATACAAGTCCTGGTCATGGGTCACTTAAGATGCAATAAAAATATCAAATGGTTAAAAGTAATACGCTGAGTCAACAAGAGTCAATAAAAAGCAGATGCAACATGTGAAGTGTTCATACAAGTATAACTGTCGTTTCAATATATTGTGCATTGTGTTGCCAGGTGTCTGTTTGGCATGCACTCCCCCGTGTTGAGTACACGTGTTCCTCTCCCTCACTCGATCGCTTTTGTTTTCCTCAGGCTTAGGAAAGATGCAGGAGGGTCGAGTAGAGCCAGTCATGGCAGTGGTCCTGCCCAAACGCAAGTCTCTGGACCAGTGTGCCGAGCTCACCCAGCGGTGCACCCAGAGCAAGGCCGCCCAGGACGGGGCGCCGCCGGGCCGCCGAAAAAGACGCAGGAAGCCTCGCGTCAATGCCGCAGGGCGCCGTACCGTCTTTGACTTTCTCAACCAGAAGCTGGAAGGCAAGAGCATCGGTCCCACCGAGCAGGGCACTGCCGCCGCTGTTGGTGATGCGCCGGCGGCAGGGGTAGCGGCGGCGACGGGGGTGGAGGCTTACAGGGGGGGGAAAAGCACCAAGAGGACTCTGAATGTGAAGCTGTTTCAGGCTTCGGAGAGGGTGTCCCAGACCGAGAGGGAGATCCAGAAAATGACTGAGACGCTCGGCAGACAGACGGGCAGGTCAGTACCGACGTTATTAATGATCACTTAATGAAACTGTCTCCATGGAGAATATAAGGACACAAGAGTCCAATAAGAAGCAGCTATAGCGTGTCATGACAGGTTCAGTGGTAGAGCAGGGTCGTCCCTCAATTAGAGGATCAGCGGTTTGATCCCCGGCTCCGCTGGCCCATGTCGATGTGTCCTTGGGCAAGACACTTAACCTTAAAAGGTTCCCGCAGACTGTTCCTGCAGTGTGTGAATGGGTATAAATGATTACATAGTCCTGATGGGCAGGTTGGCACTTTGTATGGTCGTCCCTGCCATCAGACTATAAAAGTGCTTTACAAGTTTAGTCCATTTGCCATTAGAAGTCCCATACACACATACACAAATTGAATAACTGTATTTTATTGTAAAATATGAGCACTTTAGTTGCTATGTCGAGGTGGCTAGTGGGAGTTAAACTATAAATAAGGTGCAAAAATTGGAGATTAAGCACTTGTTTTTCCCAGCCTATTTCGCAAAGTGCATATAAACCCCAAGCCCCCTCTCGTCTCCCTCTACGTTCTAATCAATTGGTTATTTGTGTGTGCAAAGGGACTCCTCCAGAGTGAAGCAGCTGGAAGAGAAGCTGTCAGCAGCACGCCGGCTGCTGGCCCAGCAGAAAGCCACGGAGCTGTCCGTCCAGCGAGAGAACAGGAAGGCCGACACGCACAAGAAGATGACCGAGTTTTAAGATCAGTTCTTTCCAAAGACTCGGAGGACAAAGGGAAGCACAGCCTGCCTTGAATGAACTTTTGTCCCTTGCCTGTTAAGTTTTATTTTGCTATATTTTTATTTCTTTTTGCATTATTCCTCACCGGCATCATGGATTCGACTTCGAGCCGTGATGGCCGTTTTATGCAGAACGCAGCATTTGCTGATCATCATTTCTGCTTCTCGTTAAAATTTCCCGAGGACTGAGCAGTTTATTTTGTTGAGATCAGTTGTTGGGTTTCTAATTGAACGCTTCACAATATCGTTCCAAACTAAATTGTATTTGTGATGAGCAAGTGATGAGTGTACTTTTCTTCATCCACACTAAAAACGCTGTGTGTGAAGAACCTGCTGTGCAAGTTTTCCTTCTTCTTTTTATCCATACACCGAAGTTGTGTGTTTTTTTACTACCGCATCTTTAATGTGTTCTTCTGTTGTACTTTTACTGGGGGAGGTTTTAACAATTCTAGCCAGCGGCGGTTTCAACGGTAACTGCAGTATACCTTTGCTGGGTTCTCTGTCTTACTTTTAAATTACAACCCCGGGAGTTGGGAGACCTTTCCACAGTTTTGAAGTAAAGCCCCTCCATACGCCAACGCCTCTTACCGGTCTTTGAAGCTACAACCATAACCCCTCTATTAAATAATGAATTTGGAGAGCACCTTGTCTGCTCGTTGATCCGACACACAATGTCTGTAGGCGGTGGGTGGGTTGAGCAGTGGCTGCGTCCGCCTCGCTGGCTTCCACACTCTCAAGGAAAGGTTTAAGTTAAGATGTGAGATCGCTGGAGATGAGCTTCTTCCTCATGTGAATGCAGCATAATGCAAAAGCACTGTATTTTCCGTACGTGTTATTTTTTAATAAGGGCGTTCGAAAAGAATCAGTCGGGCTGGAATTGAAAGTTTAGTGTGACCCTCAGTCCATGGAAGACGGCTTAGGAAACTGGCGACCATCAGCAAGTCCCGGCGTTCGCGTTGTCCCCTCAGGGGAGAGAGATAGCACACACCTCATGTTAAAGCAATCAGCTGGGAGATACAGTGCACTCTGTAAGCCCTCCTTCACGTCTCTGGATGGACTCTGGCGGACCAGAGGGCAGCACACACACACACACACACCCTCGGTATCCTGAGGGAAGTCCCGCTCGCACTCTCGTCTGATGAGTGGCAGCACTTTTAAATTGCGGGTGACTGGAGGGATCATGCTGAAATTGCTGATCGTTGGTGGGGGAGGGAGGAGGGGGCGTTGGGGATGGGGGGGGATGGCAAAAATGCAGCACGTTCGTTGATTTAATGGGATCCCTCGAGGGTCTGTGCTTCACATTTTACCCCATTTATGGGTCCCTGGTGGTATCACCGCACATCCAACGGCAGGTTTACTGTGTGTGTGTGTGTGTGTGTGTGTTGTCAAACCTGGTCGTCTGTATGCCACACACACTCCCGCAGACGTCTGCCTGGCGCGTGGATTCAGACGGGCCTATTAGGGGAGTTTTCTCTGCTAATCGGCACTTATCAGGGCCAGGATTATGTGATTAAGGAGATGTGATGGGAAAATTGATTGGAAAGCCACCTTGACAGATGTTTTACTCAGGAATTCACTTTAGCCTGTCCGGCTTCGAGGGTTGCCAGGCTACAGGGGGTTGACCTGTGGATGAGCAGAGCGGGTCGGGCTTTCGAGTGTTTCTTTCCAGCCGCTTCTCTTCGATCGCATTTTCTACTTCGTCCATTTTTAGCCAGGCGAGCAGCGTGGCGGTCAGTCTGACACCTCTTCGGTCCACACTGGAATACTTCAACAGCTACGAAATGAACTGCCATGGCCATTTTGTCTTCATGTTCCCCAGAGGATGAAGCCCCAGAGGATGAAGCCTCGTGACTTTCGCGATCCCATGACTTTCCCTTTGGTGTAACCAGCAGTTCAAAATTTGACCATGTGGCTTGCAATGTGCAAAGCTTTTAACAGGTTCCTCCTCAATTTGAAAATATGTGTGTCTGCTGAAGGGGTGAGGGGTCTAGGAGCCGCTGACACTGTATGGGAATAGTCTGCCTGCTTACTATCAGTGTGCTGGCATGCATTTCAAGTACAGACCTTAAAAGTAGTTTGATAAAACAACCGTAGCTAGGTCCGTTTATTAGACCTTTTCTCGGCCTGTCAGCCGTAACGGACAGAAATTTGTACGTATTGTGTCATCTGCCCAGGAATTCATCGTAACGCCTCGCGTTGATGGCACTACTGCGATGTGGTTTAGTCCGTATGTAACCAAAGAGCCAGGACTGAGAGCAGATCTGTTCCAGTTAAATGATGGCAGACATTGCAAGCAAATTACTTTTTAATTATTATTTAATTCTGAGAGATGATTTGTATTCGTAATTGCTGTAACACCCGGGCTAACTGCCTCTAACCTGCAACACACAAAACAATGCTGCTCCTTTATTTCAGTTTCTACCTGGGTCATCAACTCAGGGAGAATGATGACTTTTTGCCTGGTACCTGTTGGGTTTAGCCTCAGACTTTTAACACTGTCTCTTGTGTAGAAAATAGCCGATATATTCTCTTTACATGGTTATTGAATTGAATGAGCTGGAAACATCAAGAAGCCAGCTGGGGGGACTGGGACCAGTACACATTAACATGTACTAACATGCATGCAGTACATAAATCCATAACTAACAGAGTATCAGTGAGCAGAGAGGGCATCACCATCACGTTCATCTAATAATTTAAAGCGTGTCTCCTTGTCGAAAGGAATTATCTAAGTATCTGCAACGACAATCTCTATAATTGAAATTAGCATTGAAGGCCTACATTTCTTAATCAAGGTTAATGTAACAAAATTACATTTAGTCGTGAATAATAGCTTTGCGTGGCATTTTTGCGTGTCTCTTTTGAGGCTGGATAGAGAGGAAACTATGCCGCTCCACTATGTGGCATTGCACAATTGTAATTTGGCTGTGCACAAGTTTAATATTAATAATAGCAGAATTTTGCATATGAAATCCCCTGCTGAAAAGGCATGTCTTATCATATAATGGAAATTAGCTTGTCATTTAATAAAGTGTCCTCGCTTGTTGCGCTTCCACAGAAAACGGAAGGTCAAAAGGAAATGAATATCTGTTCATATATGAATCTTTACATCCAGACTAAAGAATAACTTAAGCTAATCTTTTTTTCTTATTTGTTTTATAAAGCTTTTAACTCATTTAAAGTTGCAACAAAGCTTCTTTGTATTTCAGACCATCATCCAGCCTTTTCTTCTGCAAATTGCGTGTTGGATTCAATGAATAAATACACGGCAGTGCAGGTACGCATCACCTTGTTTAAAGTGCTGTCTTTCCAAATTGTGCTTCATTGCAATTTTCCCCTGTGTGTTTTTACATAATGATCAATGGTCGGTCTTCTGCTGATCCAGTGGAAATATAATAGTTTATTGGCTGAGGTCGAGATGAAGGTCATCGCTGTGGGCATTCAGGTCTAACGTTGCAGGCTTTTTAAATCTAATCTAATCGGGGATTTTCCTCAGGTGGAGCAGCAGGATGCAGATGTATATGTATGTGTGTGCGGGAACAGGATCAAAGTGGACGAGAGGTGATGACTGGCCGTGAACGGGAAATGAATGCTTTTTGTTTGTTTTTGGTGGACACATTAATAATTCAGAAATACACAAACAATCCGCCGGCAGTCGCTGCCTCCGTTTGGAAGCAGGAGCGAAGATGCAGGTTGCAGACGACCTCGTTGGTACCATGGCACGCTAGCCCTGGTAAAGGGACTTTCATTTTAGGCTAAATTCTGGCAATGGAAAACTGGCATGTGCTATTTTTTGAGTCTCCCCTTGACAGACACTTTATGATAATCACATGCAGTTTCGGGTAAAAACCCTGCAGTTGTTAGAATTCACTATAAATGTGGTATTTGTACAGACACTAACTAGAGCGCCGTGGCATTCAGAGGACGCGCGGCTTCACAGGGGTTTTCCAGACAGAAGCACTTGACATTCAATTGGCAAAAATTTAAAACCAAATCACAGCATGGATTTTTTTCTGTGGTGTTCCTCAAGGTCTTGTTGTCTAAATGTGTTTTTTAAAGACATATTTCATCATATTGATCAATTCCTTAGTAGTTAAAAAAAAACATTGAACATTTAGCTCCAAATATGTATATATTATAATTAATATAAATCCAAACATTGCTGCAACAACTTATGCAACATAAAACAGCATGGCAATTTCCATTTTATATTTCCATGATAATATTTTATCTGAAAATGTTTGTCAATATACAGCAGCACACAATTAACCATTCCTTAATAGTTTTAACAGTTTGTACAGAACCAGTGGTCTCCTCATCGGTTCATGTTTAGCTGTTGCATATTTTAAAAAGATGAATTAAGCAAAGCAGCAAAAGTCACGCTCTACATCTAAATGAACAAAATGTGATGTTATTACGGAAAGTTTGGAGCCTCATGGGACCACATTTTTATTGTCAAAACATGTAACACCTTGGAGAATGGTGTCTTTGCCTAATGGTGTAACATTAAACATTTCACACCAACACCTCTCTGCTCGTTGGCATCGCTCTAGGTGCGTTCCTCTTTTGTCATAAATATTCAGAAGTAATTTCACCATCAAGACGTTCACTCCTTCCTCTGTCCGCCGCTGCCGGAAACCTTCAACTCGTCAAGAACAGCTTTTTTTCAGTACTTTGAATGCAATTCCATTTCCTTTCCCTTCGTGACTGTACTGAATGGTACACGGTGTAAAATGCAGTGTGGAGGCTGGTTTTCTTTATTCCAGAGAATAATACAAGTGTCTCCAAAACAATTATGTGGCAGTTATTTATTGATATTCACCTTAAACTTTAAATATAAATTCCTAGAATGAATTATTATGATCTTGAGAGTCATGCTAGACAAAAAAAAAAAGAAAAAGAAATCAGGCCACTCATTCGACTCCATTTATCAAGCAATAAAAAAAATGGCTGGAGTTAAGGGGGGGAGGGCTATGCATGACCGGAGAGAGTGACTTTAAATTCCTCCCTGTTAATGCCAAAATGCTGTGACAGCAACAAAACAAATAGTGAATGACGTGTTGATTTAACCGGTACAGGATTAGAAAATCACAAAGCTGTACGTGCGCTCACCGAAGCAGTGGCCACTGCAACACAACGCCACACCTGAACAAACACGCACAACTCCCAATCAGGTCGCACTGAAACTTGAATATTTTACACTGATGTTGTAGCAGAAATGTTCAAATTGAGATTCACACCCAACCACAGACCAAATCTTTTCCTGAGTCTTGCTTTTCCTGTGGTGTTAGCTGCACTCGCCAAACTCTATTCTTCTTTGTTTTGTTTTTTTGTTAGATTTTTTATAAAGGTCATAGTGTGGGCTATAACGCTCAATGTCAAAATAGAGTGGTACGGAAGGACTTTTTCGCTGTTGGCCTTTTGCCCTCATAAAGAATTTATATGCTCAATAGAATCAATGAGAGATATTTTATCCTGTTTCTCCACTAGTGGCCTGTTTATAACCTGCGGCAAGACCAAGACGTGTGACTCGCAGTACCTTTAAAAAAATAAAGAAATGATAAATCTTTCTTTAAAGAGATAAGACAGTGTTCAGTAAGTGTTTGTGGACTCCCTGTCCTTTAATCGGTGAGATTCTAGATCATTCCAGCCAGCCAAGGAGGAAGAAAGAGTCCCACAGATCCCAGTATACACACCAGCACAAACATCCAGAGGAATATCCTGTCAATGACCATGGCCACATACTTCCAGTCTTCTTTCACCTAGCAGAGAAGAGACACAGCAGAAGGGGACAGTTCACAAACTCACCCCACCTTTCTTTTTACCAGCTGTCAGTTTTCACCCTTCATTGATTTCTCTCGAATGGCTGTTTTTTTTTCCGTTATGAGGCGGTTATCGCCTACATGTCAGTCAATTCTTGCTTGTGTCTCTTATGACATATTCAAGGTCAAATTACCAAGGTCCTATTGTCCCAAAGACGGGGTTTGTCGGGGTAGAGATAGAAAGCACATTGTAGTCCTGACAATGACTGGTGTCAGTGGATGCAACAACCTTTTTTAAGTTCTTTTATTGCAGAATAATTGTACACATTTTCTAACTTCTGCTCCCATTCCACAAAGACAGCTTTCATTCTTTTGCGAGCGACTCTGCAATTACCCCTGAATCAGTGCTGTAACGTGTACTTAAAAAAACATTTTTGCTTTCTGAGCTTTGTAACTTCTAAGCTATACCAGCAGTAGTCACGACACATGGTGCGACGTCAGGTAAAGTCTCATTCAACTGTCACTTGCCCCTTTGCTCTCGGAAACATTATGTAATGCAAGTAATTATGCTTATGCACTCAGAATATGTAAAGATGATTACAGATTGGACATTGATATTTGTGCTTACTAAAATAGCAACTCAAATGTCCGTTGACAGCCCTATTGCATGTGCTGAGGGTACTGTACAACAAACCAAACTAATTAAAGCCATCTCGCGCCACGAGGAGATCTGCTCTACTTTCTTTTGTTCTCCAAAATATAAGCACTACATGGATATTTAGATACTACTATGTCATTTATCCAAGACTTTACTGATTATTTAAATGGAGGTAATGTTTCAACTCACCGAGAAGTCTTTATCCTCCGCCCTGAGATGATCTGCGACGTACTGAACTCCCTCTATGGCCCGTTGCACAGCTGGGGAAATGGTTGGAATAATGGTGTCCTGTTGGGTACTTGCGTCTTTAGTTGACTCCCCTGTGATGGTTTCCGCCGGGTGATCTGCAGGGGCTTGTTTCTTCACCCACCCGGCAATCGCCATGAGCCCTGGCCCTTCGTCATGCAGACAGCAGTACTGGAAGCTGTGGGAGCGACACCGGTGCCCGGCTCTCAGAGGGAGCTCCCTCTGCCGGTCGCACATTTGCTCGGCGCTGAGGGAGCGGCCATTTGGGGCCAGCACATTTGTTTTGTCCTTGGAAAAATTGGGGAGTGGACCCATCGGCAAAGACGGGGGCAAGGACAGTTGCGATGAGGACGAGGCCCCCGAACTGTGTCCCCGTGAGAGCTGCTTCTCGGAGAGAACTGAATACTGACCAGATGTGGTCCGGCAGAAGTTGTTGGCCTTCAGCGGGAGATCATTCCCGTTGCGGTCCTCGAGAGGGGAAGAGGGTGGAGAGGGCGAGCAGACAAGGACGCTCGGACTGTCGGTTGGAGTCTTTGGGAGAGCCGTCTCCACCTCGCACATCTGTCTCAGCCCCGTCTCCAACCCCGTCCAATAGGCCAGCGAGTTGCCCGTTGCCGATATGGTGGTTGGACGGTGCAACATCTCGATGAGCTTCTTGCAGTGCTGCTTGGCCGTGCCCGGCGGACGCTTCATGAAGAGGACCCGCGGCACCATGTCCAAGAATACCCTCCGCACCCACTGAGGCATGCTATGGGTTTGTGGCGACCGGTGATGTACGTTCAGCACGAAGACGGTGATTACGATGGAGAGTGTGACGAAGACCATGGTGAACAGCAGATATTCACCGATCAGCGGAATCACCAGCGACGTCGACGGTATGATCTCTGTGATCAGCAGGAGGAACACTGTCAGGGACAGCAGCACGGAGATGCACAAGGTGATCTTCTCTCCACATTGCGATGGCAAATAAAACACCAGCACGGTCAAGCAGGAGATAAGAAGGCAAGGGATGATGAGGTTGATGGTGTAGAACAGCGGAAGCCTCCGGATAATGAAGTAGTAGGTGATGTCGGAGTAGATCTCCGTGCAGCACTCGTACTTTTTGGTGTTGTACTTGCCCACTGCATTGACGATGACCCACTCGCCGCTCTCCCAGTAGTCCATCTGGTCCACGTCGCTGGCCATGCTGATGAGGTCGATCTTGGCGCGGTCGTAGGTCCACGAGCCAAACTTCATCTTGCAGCTCTGCTGGTCAAAGGGGAAGAAGGTGACATCTATGCTGCACGAGGACTTGTAGATGGCCGGCGGCATCCACTTTATCCGACCGTCGTAGAACAGATGTGCCTTCGTGAGGTGGGTCACCGCAAAGTCGCCATCAGCGCTGCACATACAAGAACGGTGTGCGAGAAAAGTGGGACAAAAGAAGAGACTTAACACTTTTACTTTCCTCAAGGGTTGGATTTCAGTTCTTTAAGCAATACCTCATTAAACCACATCTAACTGAGAATTACGGTTGGTCATTTGCTCTCGGTTGGAAAAAGCTTGTGAGTTGACCATTTTTAACTGCTGACTAATAGGAACTTGTACTAGCACTAAGCACAATTTTAGCAAGAGAAGTTGTTAAACCAACAATTCCAGTTAGAAGTACCCTGAGCACAAAATGTACTGCGTACTAAAGTTGTCCTGCCTTGCCCTGTTAATTCCTACGAATAAATGTCTGAGCCTTAGATATTTCATTCTGAGAAAACAAAATGTGTTTCTATCATGATGCAAATTTGACAGTTTTATTTACATAACTCTGTCGTGACCAATTTTTTGTAACGTTTTTGCTTTCTCTTATTTGAAGTGACATAAACATAGGTCTACTTGGGGATGCATTTTACTGGTGGCCCCTTTAAAACACATCCAATTACCTTCCATCTTCTAATTCCCAGGCTAATGTATTGCTTTCTAACATGTACCAAGCTGTGTTTGTAACCACATCCATTAAGGCTGACCTTGTTCACATTTATTTTAGCTAAATTACTTTATGACATTGGCACAGGTCAGGCACGACAGCTGCATCTTCAAGTGTCCCCTCCAGTCTGTTGGAATTAAATCATCACAATGTGAACATTGGCTGCTATGCGATTAGTTCTGCCTTGAATGTGGAAACATTTGAGAACCCCCGAGTCTCTTACAGTTTCCTCACATGAAAACAAGCTATTGACACAGATCCTCACTTGTTGTAGAGGACAATGTCGGGCCTCCAGATGATCTCTGAGGGAATACGAATGGAGGTGACGTTTTCGTATTCCTCCGGTTTCCAGCGGAGTTTGTAATCGTTCCATTCCTGTCGGAGAACATCGATCAAATGTTATGTCTTGCGGCTTTATATTGGACTGTGTCTTTAGTTTGGGTGTTACCTCCATCTATGTTATTACATACTTGCTTGACCCAGACGTTTGTGGTCATCATCTGGTTCTTCTCATCCTTATTTCGTGGAAATAACGGGAGAGAGAGAAAAAAAACTTGAGACTTTCATCTTCTTTCAAATGAATTGTACGTCAGCCTGGACTACATGATCGCATTGGTTTAATTAATCATTTATTATTCAGCATTTTACTTTCCTTTTCTTTTTTTAAAGCTGCTTTAAAAATAAGTCAACATGCCCTCTGTTTAAATAAGACAGATTAGTTGTGTAATACCTCAAGAAAATAGGGGGAAAAAAAAAAACATGAAGTAACGCTACAGGCTTTGCTGCAAGTGCTGGCAAGCCGCTATCTCCAGCTCCCTCCGAGCAACATCTGGGACACAGCAGTCAGTGAACACACTCTGCAGGAGAAGACAACCGGGCATGTGAAGCAGGCCCTGCCTCCTAATTGTGTGTCAAAAACCCGGAGAAACCATCCCACGTAACAATACAGCCTGCACGTATCCGATATTGAAGCTGCACCGGGGAACTTTGCATGGCTAAAAATGGCAGTTAAAGGCCTTATAAAAGCGGATTTACCTTCGTCAACAGAGACCCTGCAACATCATTTGTGTCTGTAATGCAAAGATAAGACAAGACACTCGAGAGAATGGAGATGTTTTTGGGTGAGCCCAGCAAGCTCTGTCTTTGGATATTTACTGCCAGCAATAGCATACTCGACAACTGAATTTAATTTGTGAAAATAATTCATTCTCTTCTGTTGTGGTTTAATTTCCGCTGATAAGTGATCAGTATATGTAGATTTATCTCCCTGTCCTGGTTTATAGCTTTGAGCTGATTGCTCGTGTGATCATGATGAATATGATACATAGAGAGCATTGAAACTGTACACAACTGCATTGGACTACCATTCATAATAATGAATCGACCTTTCAAGGGCCACATTGCATTTAATCTGAGCGAGGGGCTGCAGCTGACCAGTGTATCAGCTATTCAGCCTGCAGAGGGACAATAACAGTGCACTTTTCCACAGTGAGCGTTTGATGTGAAGTTAGATAAAAAGGAGAAAGCAGGAGAGCTGTGGTGTGGCTGCTGCCTGGTTGTTGTGTATGTCTGTTGTATGTGCACCATGAGCCCAGTCTGCAGAAATAAAAACGTCAGCATTGGACATTTCTGCAAACCAAAGCAACGTATTTTGTGCGTTCGGTCAGAACAAGTGACGTCCAGCAGCAGAGATAAGAAAACGTAGTTTATCGAGCAACTGTTATTGATAATAACAACAAGTACAACTAGAAAGGAAGTCCTACGGGTGAAGCCAACACACAACAAACACAGGACTTTCACCCAGGAGACCACTGCTCGTGTCCCATGTGAAACCCAAACTAAACATTGACTTATGCACCCGTGTTATTCGGGGTTGCTGCTTATTCACGCTAGTTACATTACACGGAGATAAAAACGTATAGAAACAGAAATGTTAAGATTCAAGGTGTTACTGATGCCTTTAAGAAATTTATTTTTTCCTTTTGGTTCTTGATTTTTTTTTTCCTCAGAGGAGACCACAGGGCATGTGGTTCACATAGCATATATATGTATGCTGTAGCAGCAGAAAAACTAAAGCAAAAGGAATTTATTACATATCTTGAGTTGCCTATTGGTGAAACGTTGCAATGCTGTGAGGTTTTACTCACCACATCAATGAGCTGGGCAATAGACAGTCCAAAGTGGACCAGCACTGTGTCTGAAGTGTTTTCCACAGGCCGGGAGAGCTTATTGTAATGTGCGAACAGATCCTGGAGCAGCCTCTCTTCAGCGTGGGCACGAGGTCGAACTTGGAAACAAACTGAGGAGAGAGAAGAGATCAGACACAGGAGGAAAGCTCGGATCAATTACAATAACCTTTCTTTTTTTTCTCGCCCTTATGTGTCATTAATTGGCTTTTCTAGAACTTCAAAACAATACATTTGCTCCAAACTGCATATGTATGCTGCTCCTTTGTGCTCATTTATGAGCGCGGCCTTGATTTGTTTCTCTTTCTGCTCGAAATAGAAGCCAGGCATTTCAAATGCATAATATTAATACTGATTATATTTTCTCCAATACATTCATCTTTAATGGCTTTAACTGATCCGTGCCGCCGAGAAGGAGTCACTGTACAGAGTGTAATCTGAAAGGAGCGTGACCTCTATTATACATGTGGCGTTTGGTTACATGGGACTGTATCCGAGTGATGAGCGGAGGGATGGAGATCAGAGGAGGAAAAAGCGGAAGCACGAATCCGAGTCTGAGGACATCCGCTGTGTCTCTGAACAGCACAGACGTGCTGATGGAGCGATTTGTCGAGACGTCTCACCCCTCCCTCGCCCCCTCTCGCCTTCTCTGCCTCGCTGTCTCTCTGCTGGAAGCAACTCAACCCCGCCGCCTCCACCCACCCCGCACTGAGGATGACCCAACAAGGTCTCTGAACAATTAAACAATGGACGGACATCTCGCCGCAGCACAATGTCCTTTTGTATTCCAAACCTTCTTCATTTTTTATTTCTCAGATTGAATTAGGCATTTTTTCTATTATGGACATAGCGACTCCGTGCAGGTAATTCAATGGCACAGCAATTCATCATCGGCTGGGCTTTTGTTTCTCCAGCCTCACTGAGATATCATTATTCCTGGCACTTCCGCATATATCAATGTCCTTCTTGTCTGGGTGCGTATTGTTTATAGTTTTTACTGCATATTGTACAAAACATTACATTGTACAGATCTATCTATCTTGAAGAAAGATGCTGTCCCAACTTGCATTCTTGAAACAAGGACACAGATGTTGTTGTCATGCTGCCGGCCCTCCTCTCGGGTTCTCCCACCCACTCAATCAAAGCTGAAGGGCTGTCCTTCAGTTGCCGGAAAAACTGGCATCCTCAGTTTGTAAAAGGCTCGGGATCAATATCTTATTAAATGGATACAGTTTATTTTTCCCCACCACGTCTTTTACTTCCCTTTCTGCTATAATATAGTCGACACGTCCAGATGCTCAACAACCTTGAAATGTCTCCACGTTTCATGCAGATGAAAGAAAGCGACACAGGTGCCTTTGTTGCATCACGTCACCTCGGAGCGATATCTGTTGAATGCAGATGATATTAAATAAATAAAAAACGGTCCAGTGGACTCCAAAGCAGTTTCACCACTAATGGGTTTAGATGGGGGAGCTCGCAGGGTGCCATGACTTTGACAATGTGTGGGTCGGAGCAGTAATGTGTGCAGGAGAAAATAGGTGGCTATTGCACAATGGGCTTTACGGGGAACTGTGAATAGCCCCGGCACAGACTGGGATGTTACCAGTCACTCAGGATCTAGAGAAACCTGAACCTTTTCATCAGTTGGCTGACACATACTTACTCAAATGTCTCTTTTCCTATTTTTGTGAGAGTATCCAGTTCCTTCATCTTTTAAATCATGCCATTCCCCTGACTGCTCCTCATTGATGGCATCTGTTCCCATATTTACTTATGCACGCATTCACAATTAAACTAAATTAATGATATAAATCATCCAGAAAAGTTAATAAAATCTGTTTCGATTTGCTTAGTTATCTAGATGTGTCAGTTCTGTCCTCATTTGCTCAATGAACTCTTGGAGGCCAATAATGCACGATCTGCAAATATCACCTTCTAAACAAGTGAGTCGTGCTCCGCCAAAGCTTTGGTTTAGGTCACAAAGCCAGTGTTTTTAAATCTTTTTAGAGCCGTGGCACATTTTCTACAATAAAAAAATCCCGCTGCACACACACCAACAACCCGAAAAAGTTACAAAATGTCACACTGTAGCATAATACAGCATATACGGTAATGATTTCACTATCTACTGGCATTGACAACTATTTTATTACTAGGCCAGCCACTATATTGCAGGCTCAAACGCTCAACAATGGAAATGATTTGCAACAACTAAACATGACAATCTCTCACGGCACACTGGTGTGCCGCGGCATAGTGGTTGAAAATCACTGCCCTACGCAACGGAGGCAGTTTCTACCTCCTGGTCCAATACAAACTACAGCAAGCAACAAAGTTGCTGTGTCTTGAAGGTTGTTTGTTTCAGTTGTCAGTGATTGAGTTTTCCGAAAAAATAAAATCCTTGCTTTTCTCATGTGATACAGGGGCGAGAGTATTGTATATATTATTGGTATACTTAATATTTTAAATAAAGAACTGATGAACGTTTAAGAATACAGAAGAAAAAAACATTGGAATGAGTAAAAGTTGACACACCCCTGCTCTCCAAATACATATAGACCAGCCTCCCTTGAGCATATATTTATAAATCCACAACCCTCCCTCTTTCCTGACGCCTCATCATCCCCGCCCTGAATCATATTCACACAGTCCCTCAAGACAATTACAAAAAATGAGAGGTGAAGCAACTCCAACTAGCAGTAAGGGAAATGACTTACCTTGTGGAGGAAGAGTGAAGAAAAGTACACTCAGACACTTGTATACATCCATTGCGAACTCCCTCCCGACTTGTGCTGGACCTCAGTCCCGGGGGTCAGTCGTGTGTCCCGTGACGGTCGTCGAGAGGGTTCAGATGAGGGGAAACAGCCAGATGGAGAAGTCATGTCGGTCTGTGTCAGCCCCGGGCCCGGCGTTCCTCCATCTGTCCATCTCTTCAGTGGGTCTTCTGTCCGGTCCCGAGTGTCCAGTCTCAAGGACCCCAGACCTGCAGTTCAGTCTCCTTGATCCAACACTTGATCGTCCCTCCTCACTCCGCTGGAATCCTTCATACAAGTGTGCCTTCTCCCTCTCCTCTCCAGCCTCCCTGTCTCCATTACTCCCTCCCTCCCTCGCCTCTCATCTCTCCGCCTCCTCATCTCATCTCTCTCTCTCTCTCTCTCTCTCTCTCTCTCTCTCTCTCTCTCTCTCTCTCTCTCTCTCTCTCTCTCTCTCACACACACACACACACACACACATACACACACTCACCTCATTTCTCTCTTTGCATTCTCTTTCCCTCCCACTTATTTGCTTTTCTCCCAGTTACACTTTTCTGTCTCTCCTTCAGTTGTTTTTTTCCCATGAAAAACAGTGAACTTTTTTGACTGTCTCTTCGTCTGTTTGTGTGTGTGTGCGTGCCTGCGTGTGTGTGTGTGTGTGTGCGCGTGTGTGTGCTCGGGAAAAAGAGAATATAAATCTGTTGCGATTTTTTTCTTCTTCTTACCACTCTCTACATAAGCAGTGATGTGTGTGTGTGTGTGTGTGAATGCAGCTTGTGTGTGTGCGTGCATGTGTGTGTTTGTGTGCGTGAGTGCATGTGGGTGTGTGTGTGTGTGCAGTGTGTGTGTGTGTGTGTGTGTGTGTGTGTGCAGCGTGTTTGTGTGTGCGTGTGTGGATGCCTGTCAAAGACCGGTCGAGTAAAAGTGCCTGTGAGTCATAGGAACTCTGGATACTCTTCGGTGTCCTCTCGGCTCCGCCCCCCAGGAGCATATACCCCCTCGCCCCCCCTCCCCCCTCCTTTTATCTTAACACCCCTGACCCTCATGTGCTGTCAGACAGAGATTTTATCGTTCCCACTGTGCTTCTCTGCCACTCTGCTTCACGGCTTTTCTCCGTCAGAGCTCAGTGGCACGACTGGCTATCTACTGAGACAGTTGCACTTGCTTTAGGTGTGCTTACCGTTGCCGCACTTCCTTTTAACAACCCCCCCCCCCCTCTCACTTCCGCTCCCCACACACACACACACACACACACACACACACATCCACAAGGCCAACATGTTGTGCTTTGATGACACAAACGCAAGAGTGAAAAACTAGAGACACTCAAATAAAACCTTGACTTAAGAGTCATGTTTGCTTGAGATGAAGAAACCCGGCTTTTGACTGCATTACGTGATGGAGTGCAACAAAAGAGGTCCGGGTGGGAGATATGTTTTGCCGTGGTAGATGTCTTTGTCAGATATGCTTCTTTTCAACACACTGTGAGCCCACAGAGAACAAGCCCCCGCAGTGTACACATTGATTTTTTTCTAATCAAAGACGCAGCTCTCTTGATCCGGCGATGACTAACGGTGACTTGACAGATGAAGAGAATCCTCTCAGCGGTTCGCTGCCACAGCGCACATGCACACTCTTACCATCAGAGATTTGATGGCCGATTATTTAGTTGGATTGCTGTCAGGAGTCCGGCAGGAATTTGTAAGTGGGCCAACGCAGCAGCAGCAGAGAAGGGGCCACCGGAAGAGGAACATTTCACAGGCAGTAAAGGTGCAGGGTGTACAAATGGGCCAATTACAGCCTGGTGGCTGAGACATACATCAGTTTATCCCACACCCACATATAGACATATAAACTCCCTCTGCGGCTACCTCAGCTTTTGAGACCATCTGCCCCTTACCAATGGTGTGGTAAATGACTGCATTTAGACATAGAGCTGGCCGTATGTGTTGTCTTCCAATGGAATCACATTGTGATGGCACGATACACAATTATGTCCTCTGAATTGATACGAACAAGCACATACTAACTGTGAAAATTGGAATTGATAAGAGTTCTGCTCATGAAAACACCCCAAAAGTTCAAACTATTCGCTTTCACCTATTCCAACACACACTCATGCACTCGTAGCAGAGGCTTCAACACAAGCACATCGTGAGGAGGGATAAACATTCACACACACTCAAACACGCACAATCCACCAGGAGCAAGTTGGGCCTCAGTATCTTCCCTCCGAAGGACACTCCGACATGTTGACCCCAGGGATCAAACCACCCACCTTCTGATTAGTGGGCGATAGCTGTATCTCCAGAGCCACAGCCGCCCCCGGAAGGGAGTGTAAAGAGTGGCAATATTCACCTCTGGCAGCAGCCTCCTTAATAATTCAACTCGTCCTGCTATCGGAGAGAGGATTTGGTGATCCCCAAACAGACACTTTGACCTTTGCTTCCGATGTGCACAGCGCGAACACACTCGCTGGCCTTCTGCGGCCATGTTGGCTGCTACGTACAAACTTTGGAGTTTTCAGGATTGAGCAATCTGGACCAAAATGAACCGTGAGATGAGCAGTGTCTTGGCATTAGATAGCCCTTTAAATGCAACTGGTTTGACTGTTTGTGCAGTGGGACGTCTCGATGACGACGTCAACTTCTTGTATTCAGTCTGTGTAGACTGCTCATCCTACGGGAACGTAAACAAGATTGTTATTTTCAGGTGATTATATAATAGATTATTATTGCATTTCTGGATTCCATTTTCCAATACTTTTCCCTAAACGCTGCACACTGTTACTTTAAGTGTGTCAACATAGCAACCTTGCACAGGGTTCAGTTTTGGGTCTCAAACGTTACTTAGAGCGAGTCACATTTGACTTGCTAAATCAATTATACAAAGTCTCAGAACTCTTCTTAAACTCAAACGCTAACGACTTAAGACTTCACTTGGGCTTGAAATGAGTTGACACCCTGCCAAACCTAGATTAATAATCGCGATAATGTCCTGCCTGTCATCCTCAGATAAGCCTGTTCCAGTGATGGGGAGAAAGTACAGGAGAGGGACGGTGAGTTGTGATAGATGAGAGGGGTGGGACACATTGGAACCACATAAGGAATACTCTGCTCTGTGCATGATCTCTTGTAAATGGGAAAACTGATAAAGGAGTGAGGTAGCCTGGTATGATTCAAGCTGTGTCTTCCTCTCTGTTTGGATTCGGTGCAGGCTGTCTGAAGTAAACAGAGGGAAAATGAATCACTCAGCACATTTTCATCATTCAAGTGGTTTGGTGACGAGCACATAATGACATTTGAATAATTGAAGACTCAACAATTAAGTTTTTAGGCCCTTGAATCTCGCTTGGGACTCCAATGCTTCAATGACTTGAGACCTGACAATGACATCGTCCCTCCTGAGCTTTATTGATGCAGCTCCGGGTAATAATTTCTCCAAGTTAAACAGTGCAGTCAAGATGAATCACAATCTTGAAGTGGCAACTTGCCCAAGTGAGAATGAGGGGGGAGAATCACAGTAGCCTACACTTCCTGCCTTCACTGAAACATTATATATTGTAACTTTATGCCCTGGCTCAAATTGTTTGCTGATGAACATATGAAGAGTCATGCTGTTATGTTAAGACAAATCAAAACAAAACAATGATAACCATAAGGGCACTCAGAAAGCGCAGACCTCCAACAAGGCTATTTACACAAGTGAAAAATAAGTTAACCAAGAACCAGGATGAATGCAGTTTCTCATTAATCATATCAACAAATTAGCAAGGAGTTTTCCTCTTTATCGGTATTATCCTCGAGAAAAAAAGACTTACTTCAGCATATTGCCCAAAAAACCCTCGGGTACCACTTAAGGCATCCGTACACTGCTCTACTAAGTGGTCATTAACAATAACAAGATTGATCACTTTGTGTTGACAAGGCCGATAGCAAAGATAAGAGTGACAACAAGGATAGTAGGAGGGTGCGCTATGGATTTAATGGTAATCAGGCAGTTGTAGGTAGCCACGAGGGGGTTGAATCATACATGAGAACAGTAGCATTATTGATGGACTCCCAAAAATCCTGTGAATCATCTGTAGTATTGACAGATCGCGGATCAGTGTTCCCTCTGAAGCCTCTGCGAGGAGAGCTCCCTCCCTGGAACAGCCCCAGGATTTCAGACCGCCGGGTCAGCTCGGGCTCACCAGCACAGGATTTGCCCGAGTGATTCACACAGCTCTCTTTGTTACACTCACACTAACATGCATCCACACAAAAAAAAAACCCACACACAGATGCAGGTATTCATCCCATGCATGCATCAACAGCCTACTAAGGTTGCCAAGGTCACCTGTCGATCACAGCTTCCGCTCCTTCACACAGAGAGGCAAAGCTTTGCCTGGGTTATTACTGTTGAATGCAGTTGCTTCACGTCTGCTCCACTGTGAATGCGTTGTGGGGATATGGATGTCTTTCAGCCTTGGATGATAAAAGGGTTGTGGCCTTTGCTGTCCTCTTTTTTGGTCAACTTTGCTCGTGGGATGGAGTCCCATTGGACGTAACCAGCCCCCTGAAGCGGTGGATGGATGTCAAAACCATCCTGAATGCTGTGGGCAATGGGAAAAACTCAACGCAAAATTTGGGTGCCAACCTTGAACCCACCTGCAACCGCCCACGGGGTAAGCCGAGATGGCCGGTGACCGGGCACCAGCAAAGATGGGGCACCTGCGGCATCTGTGAGGCGAATGCCATCTGTGAGCCACACACACACACACACACACACAGACACACGACCACAACCAAATGTCACCATCACTGTTGATTTCATCCTAAAGGGTGACATTAATGCAGACGTCAAGGACAACTCAATGCCATCTTTTTACACTGTTTGATGCCAGTGGTCGATATCCGTGCCGTTTGAGATCAATATCATTTAGATTTCAGGGAAAATCAATCGGCAAAGAAACATTATTTAACCAAATGACACTATGGGACAATAGTAGTACCTGGCTTTACGTGTCCATTGACGGTCGGTCATTAATAGATTGATCCTCGACATGATATTACAGATCCATTAGAGCTACCTTACAATGGCTGTCACAAGTTAGTAAAAGTAATGATACTACTAAAGAATATTGTAATGTCACTGTTGGGAACCACACATTGACTGTACTACTGGGGGATGAAGACATTTTCACAGGGAAAGGAAAGACATTTCTTTATTTCATAAATAAAACAGTAGTTTTTCATCTGCAAAATAGAATAAAACCCAGAACCTTATTGCCCTAACGCTCCCTTCACCACACGTCATGACTGCCCCTTGAAAAGAAGCATTTGTGTTGGCCGAGGCTAAAGGGAGATCTTGACATTTCAGTATCTTATTCATACTTGCCTTGCACACTACTTTTCCAATCCCAAATGTTTTTTCTCTCAAACATGATTCACGCCAATAAAACAAAATAATTTATTTTTTAGATGCAGTGGGAATTATTTATCATATATACAGCAGCTCTCCTGAAATGTTTGAATCAACATGTTGTCTTTTCATCTGAGTCTTTTATAATTTCCTGACATTGTTTCAGCACCAGGAGACAAAGTATTAATGTCCTGAATTGTGACCCAACTCTCCCCTGGCTTGTCCCGTATCATGAATGCTGGAATACCACTTCTTATTCTACAGACACAGATTATTACAAACTCTTAGCCAAGGCCGTTTCATGCTTTGGAATTACTGCACATTTCTTTCTATTCAACACAGAATCATTTATTCTCTAAAAGCATATTCAAACATGCCGAACAGAAGGACGATTTCCTTGTTGTTCTCCAGACTGGAGAGAAAACAGCTGTGGCCAAAGAATCTCCTTAAGCCTCCACCCTCAAGTTAATACTGCACATGGTGTCTTGTCTCTCTTCTCCCTCTCCATCTTTCTTTGCTGTGGGCATATTTAAGAGATATGGGTTAGACTAATCTGTATGACATTCAAATTGCTTAATAAATTAAATGTATGTTACCCTGTTATTTACCCCTGAAACCGCTTCGCTGCAGATCTTCAAATCAAATCTTCCTTGTTACACCTTCAGAATGAAACCATCTCAAACACAGCGGCACTGGCTGAGGGAGCAGCCTTTTGTTGTTGTTGCTTTGAATCCAGTTTGAAAAGTCTATTTGTTTTAGATGTTACAAGAACACCCAGGGTCTATGAACATGTCCCTCCTGTGACTCCGTTGAATAGTGAATACAATCGGCCTTGATTCAACTACTCTACAGCCTCAACGCTAACAAACAACTCCATTCTATTCAAAACATAGCAGAGCGCATCGCTACAGATGGCTGATGCCATAGGCTTCAAAAACATGGGGGGCGGGGTCATATCAACCACCATTATTGACAAAGTTGACGTGTTGCCTCATTGACTTGTAATTGGAACTAAGGCTTTTGGTGGGTTCCTGGAGATTATGCAATATCCACGTTGGACTTAATTAACACAAAGGCCACCTGAGGTTTAAGCTAATACAGTAAAATCTCTTCGTACACAGCGGGCGCAGCGAAATTCAATTACAGTTTAATTACTATACACAAAAGATACGATCCCTAATCCTCTGTTGCCACTGCTGAATCAGTATTCTCCATGCAAGTGCACATATGTGCTAATAACGTCTGATGGACTGCACACAGGCGGGGAAAGAGAAAGCTTCGGACTTCGGAGAATAATTCAGCAACATTGTTGGTTTTCTCGTCTATTGTAAAACAATTTTAATATCTCTATTCACTCTTCCTGACTGTGCAGCCTGGCCTTCTGGAAATGACCCTCCTTTTTTATGGATCACGAATATGTTTCTCATCATAGTCAGGCAGGTGATTGGGTGGGAGAAAGAAACACGGAACTTTCACCCAGGGGACCGCTGTTTGTGTCCCGTGTGCAACCAAATGTCAACACTGACATATTTGTGTTTGAAATAACACACCAATGTTTTTTGTTAACATAATAGTGTATGATAATTATGTGTTTAAAACTGCGAGAGTAATACGGGAGGAAACTACATTTCCTTCCAAAATGCAATTGAGAATGCAGATTAGTTGTATGGGGAACTTCATTTTGTAGGCGACAGTGTTGCTCTCTGAGGTATCAGTGCGGCACTGGAGGGAGGATAATCTTTCAACGATGCAATATTGCTTTATATGACACACGTTTGCATCATAATGAGCATGTGAGTGCTTGGGGCACGACATAATTACAATTGGGAAATAAGAGGCAACTGTAAGTGTGCCACCATTGTTTGGTGTTGCAAAGGTGGGCTGCAGTGCATTCTCATCCGCCTACTGCAGAGCTGATGAGCCTTTAACTCTGAACCCAGTGCCTTCATCTGCAACTCTTACTTAACGTCTTAACCCCATGGAGACGTACAAGTGACACTTGAAAGCTACAATAGTAATAATGGTGAGAAGAAGTTTACACAGGTGAAACAGCGTGTTTCTTCAATAGAAAGGCGAGAAAAAAAATTGCTGTAACAAAAGGCTGTATGTAATCGGTCATTTACCAGCGCAGGAGAAGACTGTGTGTGAAGCAGGCACACACATTTCTCCCATGTGTCTCTATTGCCTTATAATGCAATAACAACTAACATTAGTCTTCCATATGGCCATAAAACAACTTCCAATGACGTCCACGCAGTAAATAGCAATGATGGACATCCACGCACCGTCTCAATGGCGCGGTGGCAGAACGCTCCGTATCTGGAGGATGTGTTTTAGAGGATAGTGTTGTGTGCGGGGGAGTACGGTGTGAAGTCCCCGGCGTGTCAGCAGCATATCAGTGAAACAGCTGAGGAGGCTCCTCTGGGAGAGTGTAAGGGCACAAAGATGTGGTAGGAAATTAAATTATTAATATGTATTTTTGTATGTATTTGGCACATACAAACTACAGTGGAAATGCCTTGTCGACTAATGTCAGGCAGACGGCACAGTCACGTTCCCTTAGTCTGTTCTGTGATTGCCTTTTTGAGAACGTCTTCTTCACGCTGATGTACACTAATTGAACAAAGATATCTCGAACTAATGAGGTCAACTGCCAACATCGACAACGACCGTGAGATGTGTTGAACGCTCCCATGGAAACAACCCGGTGAGAATTGAATCATCTTCATCCGCCGATATTAACATGAATCTTGCATATTATCACACCTTCTATATACATATAGCACTGGTAAATGCCAGACATTTCTGATTTTATAATGTCTATGGAACAAGTTGAGCCTGTTGCAAATATGTTGTTCTTGTTGTAATTATAATAATAAGCAAGGCAACATATTCAACTTTTTACCTCTTCATGGTCCAAGAGAGTCGGATCTCAACAACAATAGGCCTAATGCCTTCTGGGAATATTAAAGGACAATGTCATAGATTATCAAGCAGCATAGTAAATAAGAAGTGACTGCAGATAAATTGATCGTAGTGTGGTGAACGCACTCTAAATGATGATCGTGAGGATTTATTTTCACATCATTGTGCACACCGAGACGTCCTTCCTTTAAGCTTCACCATATGAAACTCACACCTTGCACTGAACATTTCTCCCGAGTGTAAATTGGTACCGCGCGACCCGTCGCATGTAAATGTGATTCATAGGAGACAGACCGGAATTAACGAGACGTCTCTAAAATGTCAAGTGAATTAGAGGGAAATCTCCAATGCATATTAAGAGTAATTTATCTCGGGCCGAAGTGAGCGGTCCGCGTGGCGACGGCGGGATCCTGAACATCTCAAGCATGTTGCAATATGGCTCCATCATCCATCACGAGTCAACTTGAAGGCACACAACGTGCCCGTCTGACTTGCGTGACTGTTAGCCTCTGATCCCCCATTACCCAGCCCGCTGGGCTTCCCATCGAGCCACGCGTGATTTTTGCTCCACATGGTGATCCATCAATGACATCATTAGTAAAAGGTAACATTTCACCGTGCACATCCCGATGGCAAATGCGCATGCATTAATATATACCGTCTTGTGTCGCCTCCTCCCCACTCACAGGGTCGTACATTGCATGTCAACATTCACAGACGTGCCAACCTGCTCAACTCTAGCTTACGTTCACACACGCTCACAAACACATTCGTCAGTGTCTTGCCCACTTCGACACACGGACTGGAGTAGCCGGGGATTGAACTGCCGATCTTCCGGCCCCCCTGAGCCCATTTTGTACGAGAGGGCTGCTGTCGGGAAAGAACAAGAGAGTAGGAGAGATCACATCACTCCTGTAAGATCACGAATCACATTTAAGATCCTTCAGTACCATATTCCCCCACTAGAGAGCTGTGCTTACTGAATGCCGGGCTACTCTTAAAAAGTCGGATGGGAGCCAGAGTCTTCAGTTATCATGCTCATCTTCTGTGGACCCAGAGGGTAGACTTAAAACTTTCCTCTTCGATAGCATTATAGTTAGGGCTGGCTCAGGTTTGCTCTGGTCCAGCTCCAATGCTGCTATAGGCCGAGTCTGCTGGGGGATCTTAGGATACACTGAGCTCCTCTCTCCTCTTCTCTCTCTCCTCCTGGATGAATTAAGGTCTCTTCAATGCACATCACTAACTCTACTGGTTCCCGGGAGCCTCTGTGCTTTCCATGGATCGTGACAGTCTGAAGTAGATCCGGTCTCCTACCTCCTACCTTCTGCCTCCTGCTTCCTTCCAGGGCCCTGCTGATGCACCTCCTCTCTACCTCCATCTGCTTCATGGATGATGCTTATCTGGATCATGGTCAATGCATACTACTCATTATATGAACAATTTCTGTCATATTCATTGAATGCGCTGTAACTTTGTTAAGCTATTGCTTCTGTCCATCCGGGCAGAGAAATCCTCCTCTGTAGCTCTCCTGAAGGTTTCTTACTTTTTCTTCATAGAAATGTTTTTTTCTATTTTTTTAGTGCCGTTTGTTCTAATCCTACGTGAGGCCCTGGGACAGGGATGTTATGTGTACATATTGTAAAGCGCTCCGAGGCTACAGATACAAAATGAACCTTACAAATATACTTAAGAAGACGATATTACTAAAATACTATTCTGTAGTCTGTGCTTAAACAAAAACTTACAGACTATGCTTTCAGCAGATGATTTTCTGAGACCTTGGTCGTGTCTACTACCGAACACTTGCGCACTTCGAGCACTGACTTTCAGCGCTTAAGCCGCCACACTGACAAAACCAGCAGAATTCAGTGCACTGAAAGTACCCGGATGGCGCACTGCAAACGGTCCAAAAATTCAGTGTAAAGCGATGGACACTACTCGCACTGAATGGGCGCCATCTTGGCTACCTAACGGAAGAGGAGGAGCCCTTTCCGCAAGCTTTTCATTAACTTATTGATATCCTCCTGCCGCGATTGTGGAGGTGTCGCAGTTTCCACATGGGTTGGAGAAAGGGGAACACAAGGGACAAAAATAGGGCAAGAAGTGCGTCCATTTTGTTTTAGTTTCGCAGGTGCGGCGAACGGATTTGCGTCCGTCACTTCCGCCAATTGGTTAACGTAAGTGTTCCATTTGATACAGCGCTTATCAGCGACAGAGTGCACTACAGATATTTTGTGCACTGTATTGTAGTACACAGTGTTGCAGTCTACTTCGTAAGGTGTTCGGTAGTAGACACGGCCCATCTCCTTAAAACTACCACATGTTGCTAACTTTCTTTTCCTGTTCATAGTGCGTGTCAAAATAAAAGCACATTAACAACACAACCAAAAGGGCCAGGAGCCCTGGGGCCAGAACAGTATAGTGTTGGGGTTTGAGTGCACTGGTTTTATCGATAACCGTGACATTTCAAAAGGACATTTTTATATGACGCTTTATTATAATATTCCTAATATTATATCATGTCAATAATCCAGCACCTCTTAGAACATTTTAGTTATGGTTACAGACTTTCTACACTCGTATTTTGCAATGGATTTCCCACAAAAAGAGTGAAAATGAGCTATAAACTAAGTTAAAGATGTATATCACTGATTGCATTACTATTATTTGTTTTCCAATTTTTGAATAGCGTGGTAAAACTCTAATATTATGACGGCCCGGGGCCTCCTTAGTGCAATGGTAATATTAGATTGTCGCCCCATCACAACCTCTCCTCCCGCCCCACTGAAACATCAGAATATTCAGCAGTGCTCCTATTACAAGACATGTAGCTCAAGTTGGTGCCCATCAGCTGCAGCAACAATGAGCATAATGGAGCCCATCTCATTTTCCCGTCTTCTGTAATAATGGAGGGGGGCGAGGGGGGCTGTTTGACTCCAGGCACCAAGGCTCCTCCAAGATTGACAAGGAAGTCATTTGCGCTGCTGAGCTTTTTGGAGTGTCAACAGCCGCGGGGCTTGTTGTCAGCAGTTTCCACATCCACTTTATTCAACGGTTGAGGACGGCATTGGAAGTTCAGGCAAAGTGCGCACACAGCCTCGTCATCATTTGAGGCTTCTCTGCGCTCTTGAGAAGCTGCTGAAGGTGTATTAGCATTAGGGTTTGTTTCCCCCTGCATTGTGCATGTGAGCCGTTAGTCACCAACCCTCAGTCAATAGTCTGTTGGAAGTATTTAATTCAGACAAAAGCTCTTCAGAGAGGCCTTGAACACTGATTACTGACTGTACTGGTAAGACATTTAAAAATGCTTTAATATCTCTCGACTCGCTAGCTCTAATACAGACACCTTCTGAAACAATGAATAAAGCTAAAGAGACTCAAAATCTATAGAAAGTGTATGTGTTGCGTGATGTGTTTAAAGGTATCGGTGGGAGGGTGACCTGCTGTTGCTCTTTTCTGTCTATACCTTTTGGCTTTCCACTTTTATCTCAAAGGTTTTCCACAACTTCTTGCTCCCCAATCTCTCGCTCTCCTTTTCTTCCACCACATGCCTCACTTTGGGGCACTATCCATCTCAATCTGTCTCCCCAAATCCACCTGCTGTCTTCTCTTCAGTACAAGGAGGGTCAAGGGAGTTTGTGTGCATGTGTGAGTGTGTTTGTGTGTGTGTGTGTGTGTGTGTGTGTGTGTGTGTGTGTGTGTGTGTGTGAGTGTGTGTGTGTGTGTGTGTGTGTCCTCTATTGATGTTTCTGACAGCTGCCAACACCCACTTCTTGTATATTGTGTTGGAAAGCAAAAGTTCTAACTTTTTACATCAAAAACAAACAACCACAATCAAAAACAGTCACATTTAAAGCATGCTTTGAATTGTTATTTGCATACTTCACCGGGGTGAATATCTCAATATATGACAATGTAGTGTAAAGCGTATGGTTGGTATTTGGGAAAACTCTAGCAATTATTTTCATGAGGTGGACTGGTGACGCATACCTGCATTTGGGAGTAAGGCTGAGTCATAAAAAGACTGTTTTCATTGCAGCTATGCTGCACATTCATGAAGGCTGTTTGTCCTTCACAGACAGCAAACTCCGGTTCTGAAAAGTGAAGTCAATGCAGAAGTGCCTTAAACTCAGATTCTTCATAATCAGGCTCTAGGAGAGAGAAAGAGCAGAGGCCAACTCCAAGACGTCCAATTATATACAAGTCTATGAAAAGATGAACCTACTTCTCACTTGATTACCTCAGTAAGCGTTTTAAAGATGAGATTATGGATTCAGGGCTGCACCGGAGTGCAGTGGCTACTCTATGGCCTCATAGCAAGGGGGGCGGGGGTCCCCGATCCCGACTGGTCCTTCTGTGTGGAGCTTGCAAAGTCCCCCTGTGGCACCATGGGTTCTCTTCGGCTTCCTCCCACAGTCCAAATACATGCAATTTAGGGTTAATTGGTGACCTGTGAGCGTGAATGGTTGTCTGTCTCTATGTGTGATCTGCGATAAACTGGCGCACTGTCCATTGTGAACCTCATTTCATCCCAATGTCAGCTCCAGAGCCCCGAGATCCTAAATAGAATAATCAGTTTGGATAATGGCATTGAATTATGGGCTCATTCGCTAATTTGAAGTCTTATTCAATGCAGCATGATGTTCATTATGGATCATATATATGGTCCCATTTAGAGTAAAATAGACCACAAAGGGTATGCTTTTGGGGCGTGGTTGCCTTGTGAGTGACAGGTCGCTACCACCGCGTTGTCCAGTCTCTGGGAGTTGTCCGTGTTTTCCGTTTTACAATTTCGAACTATTTCAGTGTTTTTCAGTTAATGAAAGTAAATTCTTACATTTTGGTACGTTCATTTGTGCTAAGCTCCACCCTCTGGTGTCACTTCTGGTTGAGGTAATCAGTTGGTTTCAATCTGCAACCACGCTAGATGTCACCAAGTCCTACACACTGTCCCATTGACAATGGTCTCTGGCCAGACACGCACCATGACAAGCTTGCAGTTACAGGTTCAGCACTACAATGTGCTGTCCGACCTTGTCCTAAAGCAGAAGTATTTATATCCGTTCGTAATGGCCCCTCTGCAGTGTTATAGCCTCATCCTGGCTTCACTCCACTGCCTTCATCAGGTCTTTCCAAGAACTCTGAGCCAGATCAACTAAAGCTTCAGCTGTTCTTCCCCAAACACGTGCTGTACTTATCAAGCAGAGGAAATGTCTTTGACTTTACAACTTCAATCCACTTACTATTCATTTAGTTGAGTTTTAAAACATCTCCCAGCCAACTGCTTTAAGTCATGAGCAAATGGTGGTATGATCACACTTTGCCACTGCCGGCCAATTGAACATTGCAGATATGCCCGCAGGTATGGGGTTTTGATTGGTAAAACATGTTGAAATGTTGCAAGGTGCAAATTCAGCGGAACCTGACCCCATTTCCAATGTCGCAGTGACGGACAACCGCTGCACTACACTAAGTGCAGGGTGACGGTCCATTGTCTGGCGTCTTGGATATTCCTTCCCACGGTCTCTATAGGAAACATTGGAGACACTCTCTATTTTTTTTTTGGGGGGGGGGGTGTTTGTATCATGGTTATATTTTATTTATCAGAATAAATTCCTCTGGAAAAACACATTGCTCCCGCCCATTGATTCAAACAAGCCAAGGTTAGTTCAGAGGATGCTGCTGCTGGTGTTATATGTTAGATGTTAGTGGACTTGCTGCTCAATGAATAATTTGAAGGAAAAAAGAAGGAAAAAAATCCCACACTTTGTTTTCATTATTTCTCTCATATTTTATGCACATCTGGGAAAATGTTTTTTTAAAGCTTTTATTTGATTTGTTTATTATTGCAAAGAAACTATGTTTTACTCGACACATGCAGTTCAATTTGCAGGAGAGCGATGCTTTTCTAAAGAATCTTCTGAAGCACGTATATCATCAGAACGTTATGAGGAATAGTCCCAGCGCATCGGCATTAAGATTGGCTGCATTATCGAACCACTTAGAAAGGACACATTAAATACCATCTCGACACATCATTTTGAAGTCAACATCTAACTAAATAAATTACATTTGGCACCACAGCATGAATGATTCTTTTGCTTTGGTGATGTTTTCCTGTAGGCCTTTGGATTGGCAGATTAACAGACAAAAATAGAAAAGAAAATTGTTTTTCTTGTAATTGGCATCACGGTTGTTATATTGCAGATTTTTATTTTTAATGCATTTCTTTTGATAATGATAATGAAAAAGAAACATGATTTGTTTCAATATTAAATATTAGGTTTAATATAGTGTCATATCCGTTTCCGCACAAAACAAACTTATTATAACAACGTGAACCAAAGTGCTATTGGTAGCTTACCTTTTAATAATCTGTAGTCTTTCACTTACAGAATGGTTGGTTTAAAGAGACCCATTGTGATAGCTTTCATTAAATGAAGAATACTTAAGAGCAGCTTGAGTGGCTAATGCTGTTCCCCTGATGTCCAGTCCATTTACATCCAGCGTGTATGCGTGTGCGTGTGTGTGTGTGTGTGTGTGTGTGTGTGTGTGTGTGTGTGTGTGTGTGTGTGTGTGTGAGAGAGAGAGAGAGAGACAAATGCAGGACAAGCAAGTGCTTTCAACAATTTTGACCCATCCTGGCTTCTTTATCTGTGAAAGATAAATGTGTTATGCTACTGACAATTAGCTTTGGCCAACCAGTCTGTTTTCATGCAAAGTCACTTTGAGATGCAGTTAGTTCTTTAAATGCACTTGTTGATTCATTTGATGAGTCTTGGGCACTCATGCCTTCAGGCTCTTATCCAGTGGCACTTTCAAATGAATGGAAGTTGTTTCAACGCCTGCAAATAGACAGAACAAGTGTTTTACGCTTGTCTTACTCCGATAGGGCGGCGACTAACCAATCTTACATTCTGGTTCAAAGGCTTATGACTAAAGCTTAATCGTTGGTGTGCCGACGAAGAAACCAATTGATTTAGAAACCTGCAGGTAAACAGAGTCTCGTGAGGAATCTCTACAAATACTCTTTTTTTTTCGCAGTGTGCACAGGAATGTGACCTGGGCCACATTATCCTGTTTATATTGTTAAATGTGCATGTAGCTTTGAGCATTCATGATTGTAATTTTTTTTTAATGGATTATGGAAATACACATGAAGTGTTGCATATAGCATTTCTGGCTGAGAGTATTTATTCCAAACCTTCATTTCTTTCCCTGTGAGGTTAAAAAAAACACTAGGGCTGAGCGCTGTCGCCGAAATCTTCTTTTCCGATATGGGTTATTTCATATATTAATAACATATACCGGTACATTAAAATATAACATGTTTTCTGGTCATTCAATATTGAAATAGTCAATATAGCCACATGGTACAGCCTTATTTAATAAACCCCAATGTGAATTAGATACATGACAAACAAAAAATACAAAGAATGTACTCATTTGGATAAGAACTATAGTTGGGAATGAACATAATAGTTTGCGTGCCCACAATTAAAGAGTTACGAGCTTAAGACAATAGTTTGATTTAACTTCAGGGCATTGCCGTAAGCAGAATTCTTATCAATTCCGATTTTCAGAAAACTTTTAGTTTGTAGTGCTTATTCTTATCAATTCTGATGATGTAATTGTGTATCATGATATCTCGACATGATTTAATAACAATAGGACTCCATTGAAAGACAGAAAGACACGTAATACTCAGTAAATGTGTTGTGAGTACTGCGCCAAACTCCCTTTTTATTTATTTTTATAAATAGCCTTTTCTTGTCAGTAACCAGTTTTGTGGTAACTCAGGAGGCAATCTGCCATGCAGTCAACACAGCAGTCATGATTTTGTCCTCCTAAAGTATGTGTTTATTTGCATATGGAGTGGGGAGGTGAGATGTGATCACCAGTGGTTGTGAACTGCTCTCCTCACAGCTGTTATTGAGCTTTTTAGTCCATCTTTATTCAAGAGTTTGGTCTGTCAGTTTGAGAGTGTGACTCGAGAGAATTGAGAGAAATTCAATTCAGATTTTGGAAGGTTATCCCTTAAAACCTCCTCACACTCAGACACAAGCTAGCGCTTTGATTTCTGCTCAAACTGTATGCTCGCACTGAAAACCAATGGTGAGGTCTCGCAAAGATATTTCGCAGATTTGGGATTTTGAATGACATGTAATATATTTCAGGTATTATCTCACTTTTACTGTGCTTAAATATTTCAGCCCTTTTCACACTTATGTCCTACATATCTGATTATGGCATAGGCAATTTTAGGCATTGACAAGGTTGGGCATTGACTGGCTGGCCAAGAGAAGCAGTGGGATTCATATCAATGCATGTCTGACACAGCTCAGCGTTGATGAATTGTTTGGCTTACTAGCTAAATGTATAACTATGTGACAATGTTTTAGTAAAATAAAACATTTTGGATGATGCAGGAGACCTCAAAAGGCAGGCGAGGTAAAGAGTGTTCTCTAAAAATGAAATAAGCTACAACATTTTGATCATTACAGACTGAAATGAGGTGTGCCAGATTTTTAAACAACTTTTAATGCCTATGGACTTCAAACAATTCTTAAACATGTTCGCTCTTTCCTTTTTTTTTGTTTTTTTGGTACATATGAGTATTTTTTTAGGGGAGGGCCGAAGATCCAATTCCACCTTTTGAACGCCAGCTGTGATAATAATTACGAGGTGAGTACGGCTCCGTCAGTGGAGATGGAGAAGATGGATGAGATATTAAAGATGGATGAGCGATAATTGTGTTGCAGAGCCTGACAAGACTTCCTGGGGATCCCCATCGTGTCGTTGTGCACCACCCACTGTGGTTCGAGGCTCACTTCACAGCACTGCCACCATTTGTCTGGTACAATGTGCTGTTGTTCACAAAGTCAAAGAATGCCTTATTTGTTTTAGATTATATTTAAGAACTGATATGTGGAAATGTGTTTTGTACAATATGCAATTCAGCTATTTTGACGTTGATCAATTTTAAATGGCTGTGAAGTTGTGTATTTTAGCTCATTTTCTGCTTTCACTGAAAGTCCACCTGTGAGTGTCCAGACAGGCTAGTGAGAAGACGTTTCAGCAACACAGCAATTTCTTAGGAGTCCATCGAACGCATTAGGGCTTTTCAAGTACATAGACTTTCCGGGAAGACAAATTGCCATGAATATACAGTCGTGCATCTCACCCCATTTTAAACCTCAAGATTAAAAATTACAGTAACTCAGCTCTCCCAAATAACTCTAATGCATCAGAGGTCAGAGTACATCTCACTTGTTTTGTCAGACGGTCATAAATCATTTTCAACTCAAAAGTGATGACTGTAACGTCTAGAGGAAATCGTAAAGAGGCTTAAAAACATTAATTTGCCAATTTAAATATTTCCGAGCATCCCACATGCCATCATGACATTTGGAATCATACTTCACAGATATCCATCTTCATCCGTGTGTATAGCATAACCTTTTATGCTACCTACACCTACTAAACGTGGCAAAGTATTCCTCTCAGTTTTGAATGTGAGCCAAAAGTTTGAAACAGCTCCACTGGACGGAGTCCAGACCTTGAAAAGGTGACGGACGCTACGCCAGCTATTACCTTTCAGATCATGCAAACAAACACTATTGTGTAATTCTATTTAATTGGGTATTGAAAAATGATGCCAACAAACTAGTTTATCCTAGACACAGTGTATATATATATATATATATATAAATGATATGATATGTACATCCTGTACCGTAGGATTTCCAAAAGACACCTCTCCACCACTATACTGAAATGATCGTGACATGTGGCAGAATATAGCCTATAGCCTCAACATGACAAGCCTGCTCTAAACACAGAGGGGTTGACAACACAGTGGACTGTCGGGATTCAGTGTCCACTTTTTTTCAACACTGCTGGCTGAGTTTGTGACAGGAAGGTTCCCTTTGAAGCTATTACTGTTTGAATTACTGGTCACCTGTCAGAAATGACACCTAGACAGAAGTCAAGAAGTTGCAGAAGTCACTCATTACTTAGAACTTATGGGAAAATAGTTGATGGTAAAAGGCCGGCATGACAAATGGTAAAAGACTAAATGGTAGCTCTAAGTCAATCATTAAAAACGTAGAAGGGCAGGATCAATATTTTGATGATGATGACGTGCACAGGAGCTCGCGCCAGCCTGGGCCTCATTAGACCAGAGGTCTGTCCACTTCCACAGAGGTTGAGCACAGTCAGAAAAAAAAGGTCAGCTACACTTGATTCCCCTTAAAATACCATCTACACAGCAAACTTTCCAAAGTCCTGAAAGCCCTGGTGATGTCATCAGGTTGAAGTGGGAGTGACTCAAAAAAATGCAATGAAACAATTGCTGGAGTAGCCCTTTACAACTCTGAACCACGCTTACAGGACAAATACTGTTATTAGAGGATCAAGGGATCCAGACCTATGCAACATGGGAAAATTACATTTGCTGACGAAGGCAGCGAGGTGCAGATGAATGCCTTTAAAAAAATGCTTGTTAGTGGAGCATTGAGTATGAACTATTAATTATTTTTAAAGTAACTGTGCAATCAAATAAATTAGAATCATGATCTGCACAAATGACACAGCCAGTTTGTAGAGTTATATCTGTGTAGAGTGCATGGTTGGTCACGTCGGTCTACAGCAGATACACATCAAGACCGCCATTTAATGTTTGCATCCGAATGAGACAACGCTTGCATCCTCGGTATTGAGCATCTCGGCCCTGTGTCCTTTAAGATCGAGATCTTGCAGGCTTTAACACAGGTTAAGCAATGAGCTCACACCTTTACGTCCCATTCATTCAGCTGAAATGACCACTTTAACCCATGAACTCTCAGCTCAAATCACTGACATGCCAATTTGTCATGACAGTGGCTTCCATTCGTTCCCCTCGATGACAACAAGTCTCCTTGACTAAAAGCCGCAATGCCATCTGCATTCATTTATGACAAGTTGCTCACTCAGAACAGCACCGTCTGTCAGATTTGAAGAACAAGCAGGACAGATGGGTCTCCTCAACACGGCCGTATTAATTTGCTTCCCTTAAAAACACACAACACTCATCTTCTTCACCTCTATCATCAGTGCCTTCCTTTACACACATACTAAAAGGGTGCTGACTCTATCCACTTAGACAGCATGACTACAAAAAATGACTTTCTCCACTCGGAGAATCCAAAAATCACTTGCGTGTGTTTGTGCTCATGCGCCTGTGAGTGAGTGTGCACCTCTTTGTCTGTCCACGGCTTATCTCTCTCTTTTGCAGCAGCAAACTGCATAATAAGTTGGGTGTCCGGTTATGGCTGCATGCTCAAAGACGTCTTGTGGCTTTGCTGACTTACACTGTCTCAAAACACCTTTTTTGCCTGTTGTACACAGACATTGACTGTCTGCCGACTCCTCACTCACTGACATTGTTGTCATTCAGCGGGCAGACAGCTTGGTGAATTTAATTTAGTTTTTGGCAAGATTGTCGGACGTGTCTTAAACGACCACTTTGAGCCGATTGCATATCGCCACTTTTTTTGTTTTTTTAATCGAGTGTATTTAAGATATTCAGACTTTTAATTCATTTGTGTATTAATTTATTCACACATTTATCTAACTATGTATATACCTGGTCAATTTATAATTATATTTATTTATTTGCTCTAATAAACCCAAGCTAAGTAAATAAATACAATTTCAGTATGCTATTTCCATAGTCTATTCCCTTCTTGAAAGTTTTTGAGGCGTGAGATCAACCACGTCATTTGTAAACATTGGCTTCAACATTTCTGGGACTTGAGATGCTCCACAAACAGCTACAGCTACTGTAAGCTTTTGTATTGTGTATTTGAGCCGCCTTCTAGAAAGCAGTGTTCGAGTGTATGTTGTATGGCTTTTATTCTGAAAAGAAAAAACATAGGAGAGGTGCGGAGAAACGTTTTCGGGGGGGAGAAAAAGACGAGAATAAAGAAGTTGCCAGCTTGGCTGAACGAACAAAGCATCGCATTGTTATTTTCTTATTATCACACAGTATAGGCGCAAGCTAAACCCTCGGTTACACTAGCTAGTGCCTGCTGCGAGGTTTGCTAGCTAGCTAGCTGGCATTTCCAGACCATTTATTTCTGTGTGAACACACCTTATCACCAGAAACCTTCATGGCACCTCCACAGCGGTGTTACTCACACTTTATTTCCACTGGAAAAGGACAAAATTGTTCAAAGACCTTCAATTGGACTTTTTGTCCACATTATTCTGTCGTGAGCTTCCGCTCACATGCCCAAGCGTAATCCCACTTGGAGCTTCATTCACTTACCTTTATCTCAGTGGCCCAATTGTCTTCAGCTGACTAGTTCTCTCCGACCTTCAACTTCCCCCACCTCCATAGAAAAGCGATAAAGAACCTCCACTTCCTTCCTAGAACTTCTATTTTTTACTTCAGACCTCACTGGTTCCATTCAGACATTACATTACATTGCATTTAGCTAAGGCTTTTATCCAAAGTGACTTACAATAAGTGAATTCAACCATAAGTACAAACTCAGAACAGCAAGAATCAACAAAGTAAAAATTCTTCAATAAAGTTAAACTACAAAGTGCTATCAGTAAGTGACATTTAAGTGCTACTAAAGTGCTACGATGTTGCTACTTTCCTTATTCAAGGTACAGACGAAAAAGATTTTTAGTTTGCGACGGAAGCTAAAGAGACTTTCTGCTGACAACAATCACAAATTCTATACAGCCCATCTTTTTTGGGGGGAGGGAGGAGAGAGCGCTTCATGAGCTTTGCCGCTTGTTTTAACTTCTGTGAAACTACAACTCAAAATGCGACAATCATGCCTCTCTCCAGCATCCCTTTCTAATCACGGGGCCAGGTCACCACACATTCAGACTCTTCTGCCAAATTGTTAATTAGAGCTGGCATATTGTCACGGTAATAACCAAGGTGTCAATAAATTATTGAATTATTTCCAGTCAAACATGGGAAGTACGAGACCGAGCGTTCGCCTTCAAGTCATTCGCCGTAAAGCCAACAGACTGTTTTTCCCTCTTATATTCTCCTCTCTCCATTTCTTTCTGTCCATTTCCACAAGGTGAGATCATTAAAACTCCTAAGGTGAGACCAAGGCCATATGACAAGTGTCGTCTCTTTGGGGGTCCGGGCATCCCCTGTCACCAAAGCTCTATGCATTCGATGACCCCTTTCTTAGTTCAAGAATCCATCATTGTTATTATTGAAGCATTTCCTAATGCCTTTCATGGGTTATAACTTGAGTATAATTAAGCGTTTAAGATCAGAGATACCCAACACCCCGATTAGCTTCCTTTGGCAGTTGCCATCAGGTAGTACCAGTCACTCATGGGAAAGATCACCAGTAAGATTTTCTCCTCAAGGCTCTGTGAGACCAGCCCTGCTACTCCCACTGCATCCTAATGAATGGAAGAGCAGCTACACTGACAGCAACGTAATCAGCAACACCAAAAGTGCTATGTATTAGCAGAAGTACTATTTTCTAGATTCTGTAAATATTCACATACTGGGAATTTGCTGTATCGGCCAGAAAGAGCTATATCTACCTGTCGAGGTCATCCTTCTCCCGACTCTGTTTTTCAGTGGGGTAGTCGTTTTAGCTCCAGTCGTCTTGTGGCTTATTTCCTCCATCTGCAGCATGACGATGTGAGCTGAAGTTTGCCATGAACAATTATAATTTAAGTTCCTCGTATAAACATGGGATAAGCTGAGAACTTTTCTCTGTTATTGTGCTTGAGCGGCATTGTTTCTTTGTCTGCGAGGAGTTTAATTATGTTTGTTTGCCTGGAGTTCAATTATGTTTCCTTCATTTTTCTGGAAAGGATTTATTGAGCTACATTGTGCGACCTTAATAGACTCAGCAACAGAACTCTTCCCATTGTTTCTCTAACTTCTGTTATATCTCCATTCATTACATAAAACAAGCGAGTGGGATTCTTATATTGCAGTAAAATTGGAAGTATGAGTCCTGTTGTATTTTGAGTTAAATTGTGGTAATATATGCAATGCTCAAACCTAACACATAACCACCGACGTATTATTTTAAGTTGTGGTGAAGTAAATCCTGGATTCTCAAAGAATTATGGGCCCTAGAAACAAATGACCCAAGTATTTCCCAGCATTCAGCTTGCTCCAAAACAACGTCAACACCACAGAGCAGTAAGAAGACTTGCTGATGAGATACAGTACCGGTGTGTTATCCATTATCCAATTCAATATCCCTGACCAATCTTTAATTCATGTGGAGCGTTCATGAAATTACAAGGTAATCATGATTGGCATCAAACATGATCACGCTAAAACTATGAAATGAAGATCTGTCAACTTCAATTTGAGGTTTTCAATCTTTAAAAAAAAAAAGGTAATGACTAGTTTAGTCAAATGTACCTTGTACAACATAACCTTAAAAGTAAAGACATTAACTGTAAGCCAGTGTTGTAGTGACCAGCTAAACCTTGACCAAGTCAAGACCATGTGTCATCGAGACCCAGCATGCATCTGCCCTTTTTGAATGTGGACCGCAACATGTGACAATTCACTTTGGACCAGTTTAAAAGGGAAGGTAAGTAGATCCACTGTGGCCAATTACAACTAAATACAATATATATTCATATATTCTTTTTTATATTTTAAGAAGAGAGTTCAGCGAGTCTGCTTTAACTGCCTTTTAATTTGTTCCCATTATAAAAGTTAGAAGCTATTACCACAAACTAACTGCATGAAAGATGTTGCTTCCCCATTGATCACAGGTGAGGTTTTCTTTTCCTGTAAACTTCTCTGCTGAAAGTTAAAGGGGTCCTTTTAATTTCCTGTCTTCAAAAGAAATGTGCTGTACGCAGGTCAGGGACTATTTATTCACTAAGTCTACTTCAATTTCCATCACCTTCCTTTTCTTTGTGTCCCTCCAGTAACATTGATCGCTTCCAGACGCAGCCCGGCTGTTGTGAATACCGCTGCAGACACTTGAAGCTGGTATGCCACAAAAATGACATCAATGTGCAAACACCAAACGTATACTTACTTATTGCAGTTTTTGGTATTTATTTCTCGACATAACTGATGCATATGGTACGTGCTTTAGCTCTCCTCTCTCAACATTTCCAAATATTATTAAAATGCCGTCAGTAGAACAGAGTTTTTCACTCTCATGCAACAGATATGCGCTCATTCCCAAGTTAGTGTTGCTCTTACAGCTCATTCTGCACTGCTAGTTGGGCCAGAAAAGCATCACTGCAAGTTTAAAGGTTTAGTAAATATATGTTTATGTTGATCATCATCATCATCATCATCATCATCATCATCATCATCATCATCATTATCACCTGTATTGTCAACAGTGAGGTATTTGAAGACGAGTTTAAAACCAATGGTGAAGTCTGGCAAAGATATTAAGCAGATTTGGGATTTTAAATGACATGTAATATATTGCAGGTATTATCTCATGATCGTACAAGCGTAACCTTTGACGTTAAGTGATGATTAAGTCATTTTTTAAACTGATGTACTGTGCACGGTGCCCTCCAACACATTGACATAATAATAAGAATATCCATCATACCCTGCGATTATCTCAAAATGTGTTCACAGGCAAGTTACCTATTTGAGATTTTATCCGTCTAATAACTAATATCATGCTAATTAGTCAAGTCATATCTATATTAATACAATTCCTCCGATCTGATGGACGATGACTAGACCTGCTTCTGGCAACAGCCTTGAGGGAATGAAGATCAATCCCATTCTGTAATTGTCTGATGATTAATGATATGCTCGGTGGAGTCAATTAGGTTTAGTCCGAGGTCCAGGAACCAATATATGGATTCCTTACTTTTTCCCCCTTTTGTTATGTTGTTGACCCAGAACAAAAATATTGTCATTTGTTTTAATAACCGTCCACACAGAATCACATCCCGTTTTAGTTACAGCTCCACACATGATGAGAGTAGTAGTAATACATTCCTCTTTCTTCACGTCTGTCCTAAATGCGATTATTAATTTATACTGTCACACATTAATATCATCATACAACATACTGTAATATCAGAGCCACACTTTTCCATTGGGTCGCTCTGCCGACCATTTGCGGTTAAGCAGCAGTACAGCAACACAGATCGTCCTTGTCATCTTCCAATGCCTTTTGCCTGTGATGCCGCGGCCAAAGTAATGCCCCTAAATTGTGATATATATGTTCGCCAATAGCATTCATACAACCCTTAATTCCAGTCCTCTTGCTTTTCTGTGTGTGTGTGTGTGTGTCTGTGTGTGTGGTTGTGTGTTCGTTTGTGTGTGTTCCGGAGGGACAAAGGAAGGTCACCTGTGTCTGTGTCTGCCTTTGGTGGACATTGATGGCGTTTCGTGGATGTTAACTTGTAACACTATACACAAACACAATGTTTACATAGAGACCAGCAGACCTGAACACAAACACAACTGGTGTCAAGGACACAGAGTGGTTCGTGCCTCTCTGCTGGAAATGTGGAGAGTCGTCTGTGGCAACATGCGACTTTGCAGTTGAGCTCATCTAAAGAAACATTAAGTGAGTTTATTTTTAGATTTTTTTTTTTTTTACATTTGTGGCACAACTGTTTCAGTGTCCCTATGTTCTCGTGAGAAGTTGGAAAGGAAAGGGAGTATTGAAGTCGGGGATGCCCAAAAAGGCTGCATCCTTATGTTGGGGCACTCTGTGGTGAAACATGTCGTCCCAACGCATACAGTCATCTGTTTTTGGCCTCTCGCTCTCGACAGGTTCCCCGTAAAAGCCGGGTAGCTAATGGTTTCATTGATTGTTGGGTCTTATCATTCATCAGCAAATGGTCAATGACCCACCTCTATCGAATCATACACTGTTAAAACTTCAATCTCTCGTCTTTGAATGAATGTCATATGATGCAAAAATAAAAAATAAAATAAAAATGACAACCCTGAGGAATTTAAATTGGTAGTGAATCTTTTCAAGTCAAAACTGTGTGCATCCTCACTGTGTGTATATATATGTATCCATATATATATTCACGTATTCCCTGCCATATAGATTTTGCATGCTTGCCCCTGCTGGTTGTTTGTCCTCTGGTCTGTGTTTCGGATGGTCAAGCCATCTGAAATTCCCTGCAGGTGCTGCAGAGAGTAAATACGCCTTAGGTGCTGTGTCGCCATCATCTGACTTTTATTAATGAGCCAATCAATTCCTATTTGTATCACCCTTTCAAACTAAAATCTTGGCCTCACAACACTTAACAAATTGGCTGACCCAAGACTGAGCGTGTGGCGTGGAAACGCATCGTCGCTGTTTCACTGGCATTAGCCAATTGTTGTTAAATAGCTTGTTAAATAAAATCTGTCAGGCGATAGCAATGAATAAATCAGCCTTTTTTTTCGCTGACGTTCACGCAGTAGAGCGTTGCCGTGGCTTTATCTACCCTCAATGGCCAAATGTATCTGGACAGACAAACCACATGCATTTGTGCACCTAACATTTTGGGCCTGGCCCCTTCAAAAAGAATATAAATGTTTTTTTAGGAACATGTCTGGCCTGCACAGAGCCCTGACCTCAAGCCCATGCAACCCCTTCGGGACGCAGTGGGAGCGCGGCCTTATTGCCCGTTGCACCGCTAACGCTGCTGTGTCTGAAGGGGAGCACAGCCCTGCTGTCAGGTTGTCTTGTGTGTAAGCTATTCCAGGTGCCACTTTCTGACAGATATCCTTTATAAAGGAATTAAACGTTGTAATGGTGTTATTAATGATTAATGGATCCTTTATTAATGCATTGTAGCTCAGTTACACTGTAGATTTGTTATAAATCATTAATAAGCACAGCATTTGGGTTATCATTTATCCATCTATCTATCCATCCATCTTTATCCATATTTCTATCTTTTTATCTATCTATCTCTGTTCATCATCTATCTATCCATCTCCATCCATCCATCCGTCCATCTCTGTATCTATCTCTGTCTCTCGGTCCATCCATCTATTCATTTATCCATCATCCATCTATCTATCTATCTATCCATTAACCTGTCTATCTCTGCCCATCCATCTAACGGATCTGTCTATCATCCATCTTTTTCCTCAGCTGTTCTCCAATATGTTTCACTGGGATCAGAACCCACTCTGAAGCTCTTGATTGCCATCTACTGATACGTTGCCACTGTTACACCACACGGCTGACACACTTCAGCAACATGTCCCTGTATTGCTGCATTGACAGAGACCAACGAGATGATGTTCAGTGGTGTACAAAGTTTTATTACTGAAGAAGAAAACGGTGCAGTTGCATGATAGTGTTGAACTAAGAGCTACTGTATCGTGTAAAACCCTACAGTTCCTTTCTTTGGGTTGTAGAAAACATGCCAGCAGTTTGGTTTCTTCTTTTCTGAAAAGAACAAATACATGGATTGTGTATCTTGTTTGAAAACAGTCTCTACGAAATGATGTTTTCAGTGCAAGTGTTAAAATGTTGAAGAATGTCCAATTTGCTACGACTCAGGTTAGTTTTAATGTAACAAGAACTGATCATGCTTGAGATGTCCCAATCCCATGCTTTTAGCATTATCAGTGGTTAAAACTGAACTGCCCTCAAGCCACAGAGCCTCCGCTATAACACTTGGCAATGCATTTGCACTATTTTTATGAAATGTTTTACAACGTTTGTTTATTAACTTACAAAAAAATGGATGGTGGTGTGAAAAATAAGGCCGTGATGATGTTGGTTCTAGATTGCCCTGCTTGCTTTTTATTGCGTTTCCCTCATTTAGTGCAGGACGGACACAGCAGCAGAGACTCTAACAGACCATACCTTCAGGTCCGAGTACCAAGTGTCCCATTAGATTTACTCAGGCCAACAACTGCATGTTGTGCAATAACAATATAAAATATAGGAGTTGATGTCCATTTTTGTTTCCATATGTGGCATTAAACATCTGCCTTGCGTGGACATAATTTGTGGGCATATTTGCCCTGAAAAAAATGTTTAAGTTAGCAAGCTCGGGCAGCATATACATAATTGGAACTCAATTGAAGCCCCATTAAAAAAAGCTTGAAACTGGGCATGCACACACATTTTCATGTTGCGTTCACCTCTTTGTTTGTTTGTATAGAAGAGAAACACTCGTGGAATTTGTCGGTTGACTTTTCGTCTTTTTGGTTTTGTGGCCAGCTTATAACGCGGTCCATTAAATCAACCATTTAACATGCCATGCAGCAGGTTCACTGGTTCATTGACGGGGAAGTATCTGCAATACTTTGTGAACACCAGGCTGAATTAACGATGCTGAAAAGCAAGCATATTACTTCTTTTTTCTCTCTGCAAGAATCTAATTGATTATCATAGCTAAGGTTTTAGAAACACCTTAAGTCATTCATATAGAAGTTATATCAAGACACTATCCTAACTGTGTGTCGTGAGACTGAAACGTTCTTGCCTCCCTAACTCCTACTTTATTTTTAAAGTTGAAGTGGTCGGTGAAACAGAGTTAGTCCTGAAATGCTCTCGCTATTCATGAAAGAAAGTGATTTTCTCCCTTATGTTTCATTCAGCTCTGTGTCCCCGTTTAAGTTCAGCGCCAAATGAAAAAGTGTCGTGAATCACTATCACACATCTGTACTTTCACGCACCTTTTACAACAAGTACACACAACATACAGTAGATGTCCCCCAAGTGAGAAAGAAACGTCCCTAAACAGCTATTTTTTTGATTAACCAAGTTCTCGATGGAAGGCAACGCAACTGTAATAAAGCATTGCATGTGAAGTGTTGGACCACAAACAAAACAAAAAAGTTATAAAGGACGACTCTTTTGTTCGTATAAGTACATATTTTTACCATCCTCCGTAATAAACCCTTTCACTTAACCTAAAATAGCCTGTAATAGCGTCGTCAGCAGCAACAGTTGGTCAGTGGGCTCCTGATTGGTCTCCCGGTGGCCTACTTTAGTCCTGGCCATGCCCGGTCTGCACATGGCACCTCCCCGGTGAAGGACAGAGGTGAGGGAGCGTAGAGGTCAGAGTCTGTGTCTGATTCCCCCTCTGCTATGAAGGGTCTGACCCTGGCACAGAGTGAAGGTCCGGCTGCGGCCTCAATCCCTGGTCCGGGTCCAGAGCCCGCGAAGAAAGAGGGCCCAAAGAAGTCCTCCTTGGCCTGGGAGATGCTGAAGCCGCTGAAGGAGCGCTCCAGCTCCTCGTGGTCGACAGACGGGATGGAGAGGGACGTGTCGCTCTCCACGGCGGCAGTGTCCTGCTGACGTCTCCTGTGGCGCCTCCTGCTCCGGGAGCCGCTCTCTCTGCCGCTGACGCCAGTGCCGGAGGAGGGCCGGTCGTGGACCGGAGCAGGCGGCGGCGGGAGGCGGAACAGGGTGGGCGAGTGATCGCCGCTGCAGCCGACCGGCGAGGGGGTGTTGGCCACGCTGCTGTTCCAGGCGGGCTGGCTGAGCGGGTGCTGCCGCTGGTGCTGCCAGGAGGTAGAGGGGCGGCTGTGGCTGCCAGAGGGGGTGCCCACCGATCTGGACACGTACCGACCCAGCAAAGGATCTTTCGTCTCCACAGACCCGTCCGAGAATGGAACAGCTGCCGCCGAGCACGTCTGCAACTCCTTCTCCTCCTTCACCTCCTCCTCGCCCTCCGTCTCCAGCTTGCACTCCTCCGGGCTGTGGTAAGGCGGGGCCGGATACGGCTCCTTGGAGTTGAAAAAGGCCTCGGTTTCGGAACGAGGGATGCGCATGCGCTGCACATACACGTTGACCAGGAAATCCAGTTTCCTGTCCATGCAGATCACCTGCAGGGAGAAAGAAAAACACACACGTTGTAGAAACAGTGTTCCCAAAATGTGGCCCGACCCGTGCTGCGGTTGGATACCCATTGAGGAAACTTTCATACCTGCTTTTCCACTTTGACCAGACGTCCCATCATGCTCGGGTCATCGGAAGTTTCTCCCTCGGCTTTAGGACCTTTACCAACTATCTGGTCAACTCTAGCATTTAGAGAAAATGTAGATCTGAGATTAAAAACAAACACTGCGTTCTGCCACATGTGTTTCAACTGAAGAAGTTCATGATGCCACGAATGATGGTGAAATACCGCTTCATGAAAATTAGAGAAAGGAAGCATGTCGACGATACTCATCAAGGCACAAGTATGTTTGGAATGAATGAATGAATGAATGGCGGCCTACGTTTCCGTGAGAAAGTAACGATTTCAGGTTGACGGTGTGGATGCATGCATCATGAGATCAGGCGGTCTTTAATGAGACAAAGAAGTGACCAGAGGGGGGATATTTGGTCTCTGGGCCAAAATGCATCACTTGGCATGCTTTTGTTGCGCTTCATGCTTCATTTCCATTGCATCCTGCTGGGGGAGCTGTCCTTCTGTCTCTCCAATGTGAGAGCAAGCATCTAGTGCTGTCAAACCCCTGTTGAGTGGGGCCACGTGACATGGCTCAGGAAAGCGGCGGGATGCCTCGCCTTTTTTTGTTGTTGTCGGCCTTTCCTTTGACAGCATTTGAGCTAACGTGACATAACAGCTAAAGCGGCTGCGCAACATCCTCCGAATCTTGCACTCCTGTCTTGATGCTGTTTCGTATGAAAATGTGAAACTGTATCTCAGCATGTGTCATCTGGCTAAATGAGACAGGTCCAGTGGCTTGAACTCAAAAGGGGTTCTGTCGATCAAAATAATAAGGTAGCATGTAACTGCTCCAATATTTGGGCTGTGGTGTAAAGAGAATAATGCTGTTAAAAAGGTCATTCTAGGGGTGCAGTCTATTAACCTAACCTAGGGCCTTCAGTGGACTTCTTATGGCGAGGTGTTGAAGGGGGAGGGGGCCCCACAATCATATCTATCCTGGCAAGGCACACAGAGACGATATGAGCGCAATGCAAAGTGAAGCAACGTCGGGAATCACATCGGCTATGGAGAACACGTGTCAATATATTCCACAAACACAAGACAAACGGTGAGTCTGACTTGCTTCGTCGGGTGAAGAGTGCATGTATTTCACTGTTGGAATATATTCATTCTACAGGTTAGACCTTCAGAGGGATCAAAATGTGAGGAGCTAACCCGCGGGAGGCTCAAACAATACGATTATACATCAATGTTGGATCTAAAATGATTTTGTGACCAAGCTGAAGGAGTGAATAAAGAAATGTTACACACACACACACACAACACCGGGATCTGAATACAACACATGTCGTTGGACAAAATGGAACAGGCGAATCAATGACTTGTGTGTCACGACATGTTTGTATCCAGCGAAAACACAGAATTACTGAATCACATCTTTGCTGTTACACCGAGTTCAAACTGATTGTGGAACGGAAACGAATGAGCTGAAGAAGCGTCCTCCATGTCCAGCCTGACATTTAGACTCACGGGGAACGGGGCTGCTGTTCACTCTGAGACGACCTGGAAACGAGCGCGGGTCAGATTTAAACTGCAATGGACCGGATAGCCAACGCTCACTTGCCTGGACTGCAGGTTCTTGATGCGAGACAGCATGTCCAGGTGACCTGCCGAGTACTGCTCGATCACATCCATGACGTCATAAGGCCGCAGGCTCTCTTTGAACCTCCGCTTTGACACCAGAAACTTCATGATGCTGAGGGAGGACACATTGTTGTTTTAGGCATGAGGGAGCACAGGCGTTACGAATAAAACGAATGACCAGGTGTCCCAGTAAGACACAAACCAGCATGCACGTGCACCGCAACCTTCAAACTGAAGCGGCTAAATGGGATTCAGCTTTCATTCCTATCTTTTTATTTATACCTTTTCCTACTGCGACATGTCAAAAAGGCTTCTCATAACAATTTGAAACAGTCAATGCGGAAAACTGTTCTTTTTTTATGGCATGATTTATTATGACTTTGACAGTTTTACTAAATGATCTCAACCTCAGGCCCAGAGCTTTTTCCAGAGCTTTCCACCACATCTCACGGTCTTCAGCAGCAGATTATCTCCTATACATTCACAAGCCACCCCACAGCAACTAAGAAAACTCCACCCCCTAAGCATGTTTGATACGATCGAGTGTTCAGGAAAAAGTCAGTGGACCCGGAGTTAAGATTATTTTGTCAAACTGCTTTGTCAAAGGTCAAGAATGAACCGTCACGCTCCGACTTGTTGTCATAAATCTGGTCATTCTCTCTGTCGGTTATAAAAATGGTACATGGGACCAAACACAACAACAAAGTCCAACTTCATTTGAGTGGAAACAAAAAGTGAGAGTTACAAGGTCGAAGTTGAACCAGAACATCAAACTGAGTGTTTGATCAATTACTTGAATTGTCTCTTCCGGATAAGTTGACCTGCCCTGGACTTTAATTATAAAGCTGTTTGATTGTCTTGACTTCTTGCCCCATCATTCTTTTGAGCGATGTCACCACGTTCCCAGATCTCACCAGTAAACTTAAGAACAATGTTATTATTTCGGACGAATGATGGTCAAAACAGAAGAAAAAATGCAAAGCTATCCTGGTACACTACAACAGCTAATAAAGTATGCACCATTGATGATAGGCATGACCGCAAAGCATAAGTCCCAAAGTAAACATTGCAGAACCATTCAAACTGGGTGAGAAAATGAACTCTTACCAGATTGCCCTTATTGACACCCTCAGGCCTGGTGGTAGTTCTTGAGTGAGGAACTCACAGTGGCAGCTCTTATCATCGCCTATTTCCTCTCCTGGGAGGCTCGCCTCTATAGAGCAAAGACAAGAGCACTCTTAGAGCATATTAAATCTGCTTCCACACGCCCAGCGTCCGCAGCAGAAGCAAAGCAGGAGCTGTTGCTTTTAGCTTTACAGAGGTGCAAAATTCAATTACCAAGTTGGTTTCAAGCCAGTTAGCCAGTTAGTTTGTGAGTGTGGTGAGCAGGCTTTGCGGAACAACGGAGAAAGAAAAAATAAAAGAACTTGGTGCAGAATTGAAGGATAGTGCTGATGGGAAAAGCTTTACCGAACCCTTTAATGACAAGTGCTCGCTTCCCACCACCAATTACAGTCTAGATTAGCGTTGTAATCTATGGATTTTGAAACGTATTGCATACAGGCAAAAGGAGTCAAGGCCTAATCGCCGTCTAATAGAAATTGGAAGAGTTTCTGGCAGGGAAAGTGAGAGGTCTCTTCATGCAACATAAAGCGGGCCTTTGGGGCATTTTGGTCTCTTGGTCAATTTTGGGATTATCTCGGCACCACTTGACTTGAACCCACAGTCGACTCAGCCTGACATCAATGTAGATAAATACTATCATCATCTTTATTGGGAATCCTAATATTCATACATGCTCGTTCTCAGCTAGTATCATGCTTCAGTCTTCAGTCATCGTTGAGTAGGAACATCTAAGTTACAAAAGGTTCATGTCAAGTGAACAAATCCCAGCAGATTTCAACATGCAGGCTTCTCAGACCGGTGTAGCTGACTTTTTATTTTGAGTATTTCCCCCATAAAAGCCAACCAAGACAATATCCCAATGTCTTACTTATTAAACCTTCAATTGCTGCGAAGAGAGAGGAGAGAGGAGAGACATGGGGAAAGATTTGTTATGGAGTGTAACAGGATGACCATGGCAGACAAATCGATTCCAAACATGGAACAAGTGAAGGACACGGAATGATTTCTGGTTCATGTTTGAAAAGGCCGGTCTCTCTCTGCTCCGACATGTACACATACCAACCTGCACAGATTGTAAAGTGTGGAACGCATGTTCAAGAATGCACAGCTGTGGGCTTCACAGAGTGCGTCGCAGTCTAAGTGAAGACAGGTCATGGAGACTTGTCTGACAACTCTTCAGGCTAAAGTCTCCCTCCTGCACTTTAACATGCCATGAAGCGGAAGAACAGAAACAACAACCAATGAGAATCGGTTCAAGTAGTTTGATAAAAAGGCCAAGAAACGGCGACGTAGAGATGTCTGTTTATCGACGGCGACGCGGTGGCCCTGGATGACATGCGGATGCGGTTGGGCTGTCGAGCAACGAGTGATGGCTGGACACCAACATCTGGGTGTTGCTGTCCGGTGACCAACGGACCTCTGTCTCCCCGGCACAATGTTGGAACGTGGGCTTTGGCGCGCCTTCCTCGTATGTTTGAATGCATACTGGAGGAATCACGGCATATAGCAACAGTTGGCACAATGAGATAAGATAGGCTTAATTGCAAATCAATTAAGTGCCATACACTCCGCCTTCTAAAAACACACAGCTGGAGAGCTCTATCTATCCGCTTTCCCCCAGAGAAAATGCAGAGCTATTCCTTTAAACAGTTGCAAAGTGTTTAAAGTGTTTCGGGAAGGATCGAATGCTGTCTGGGAGACTTTCCACCTTGACGTGAATGCAATTATTCATCAAGTAGATCACTCATTGGACTGCGACTGTTTGGAAAACCGCTATTCCGAAGACAAGACGTCGCGGTACTGTCTTTCGCACTCTTTCTGCTGCACTGTGTGGCGCTCCCTCACCCTCAGAGTTTTGCCGCGAGGCGCTGCCCCTGGACCTGAAGGAGTGCTTTGGCGGTCGATTCTTCTCGCTGAAGCTCCAGCTCTTGGCGACTTTGCTGGGACTCGCCTCGGCCCCGTCCTCCGGCCCCGGGGAATGGACTTTCACCTTGGCCATGGGAGCCTTGGAGGGACTGGGGAACACCTTGTCCTTCAGGCTGGCCTTCCGGCTTGAAGGGGGGGGGAAATGTAATCAATTTAGTTGTGTTTTTTTCTACATTTAAATGTAGGCACACAGCTATCTGTAACTAAATGCCTTCATCCTACTGCTGTGTTGCCGAGAGTAATCTTGGGAATTTGACGAATTCAGCATTGGTGTGATAGTGAGTCTTACCTCAGCGGAAACTCAAAAAGGGCAATGTCCTACAGCAGAAGGAGCCACGGCCACATACCAACTTAGTGGAGCATTCGGTGGGTCGGGCAAGCAGCAGGGAGCTACGAGCAAGCATGCACGGGAAGCAGAGTGACAGCGCGCGCCTCAAAAAGGAAGAGACTGTATGCAAAAAAAAAATGAACACAAATCGTGCAATGTAATTCACCATCGTAATGATACGCGGGAATCGGTCAAAGGAAGCGCATTCGGCGGTATGCACCTCGCCTGCTGAACAGAAGTGCTGATTAGGAAGGAAACAAAGGAAAAAGGCAGCAAGCAAATCAACAGCATGGAGTCATTACTAAACTGAAACCATAAATCGACTGTGACAGGGCGATAAACAAGGATGTATATCTATTTTCCAGAGAGAAACGTCAAAGATGTGAGTAAATTAGCGCTTTCGTGTCGACATCATCGACACAACTGCACTACATATAAAGCCATGTCAGAATCTTTTGTTCACTAAGTGAGATACGATTCAAAACACCTCCTTTCCCTGGGATTCCTCTACCTTTCCTTGTGTTTAATTAATGAGGGAGAGGAACAGAGGTAGGAAGGAAAGGACACACACAGACTTGCAGTGCACACTATACCTAATAGTTCTCGGACAGCACCCGCAAAGTCTGTCTTTGTGTGCATGTTCACTACTGGAGTGGCGGGCAGTAGAGGAGACACAAACAGATAAAGTAGCAGTGGATACAGTCACAAAACAGCAGTGTGTGCCATATTGTGATGCAAGTTACACTTTCATTAATTTGCAACCAGGCGCATATCATAAATGAGGTGAAATGATTTGAAGTGCCCACTAGTATTTTTCTCATGAAGTTTTGTTGAAAAATAAATGGAAACGAAAATATGCAAATGGGTCACAAAGCCACATTGTCGAGAATTACACCCGTTTCTTTGGCTCGAAAAAACAATGTGATCCAAATCAAGCGAAGCTCGTTAAGTGTTCCGAATCGCTTCGCCCCCCCCCGAGGTGGTGCTGGAAGCTAGAGCGTCACAGAGCAGATCACTGGGCGGAGGCTTCAGGGAGCGGGTGGGAGGCCAACGTCAGCTGCTCTGTGAGCACCATGTGAGCAAATGCAGCATGACCGTTCTTGAAGGAGGTGCTTCTCACACACACACACACACACACACACACAGACACACACACACACTCCTCCAAGAAGAGTGCCTCAGCAGCAGCTAAGAGCAGATTTGAAGAGAAGCCAACGGGGAGGTGAAGAGAGATGAGAACCGATCAGATCACAGACCTGGGTGAGATCTCCATTTGAGAGTCCTTCCTGTGAGGAGAGAGGACACCAGCTGTGACACCGTGCCAGTCGGCCATGTTGTTACACTGTATTGTCGTAATCAACGCGTTGTCGAGCTCCCAAGATGCTCGATGCTGAGTCATGCAGCTGGATGGTAAAAGCTGTGCTGTGCTGCAAATTCAAATAATATCCGGGAGGAGGCAAAGCAATGATGTAATCCAAAAAGGGGACTTAACTCGATAGATATGGATGTGTATGTAACAAAAACCTATTTGAACCTGCAATAACCTTTTTGGCCATTTGGGGGCAGTAGAAACAAGCTGTTGATTATCTTTTAGATATTTCGGTCTTTCACCAGTTTCACTGTGACTTAGTGCCATTATTATTGCCTGTTAATAATTGGGATCATATTTTTTTTTCTTTTTTGGCCACTTGGGGGCAGCAGAAAGCAACTGTTAATTAGCTTTGAAATATTTTTGTCCCCTCCAAATTCAAGTCTTAATGTTATTATAACGTCCTAATAATTGGGACCATATTGATTAGTGTAGCTTTGGTATGGATTTCAAACGATGTTTCTTTTTTTTAAAATCTGTCTTTTCTATTCTGAGATTTTTGCTTCACTTGTAACATTTATTATCTCCAACTACGAGCATCCCAAACGCATCCTCATGAGATCATCATCATCATCATCATCCTCATGAGATCATCATCATTATCAGCATCATCCGTTTTGCCTGCGTCATGTTAATACCTGAATGACTTGCCCTTCAGATTCCTCAGCAGGTCCAGCTGATTCAGGGGTGGAATAAGTCTGGAAAAAGACAAACAGCATTTCTGTCAAGTCACTTTCACCAAGTCAGTGTTGGAAGGTCAGAGTGTGCCGCCAGGCACTTGAAAGCTAATTCCATTTAGTTTGGCAGTCATCTATTCTGCTGGTCATCACTTTTCCCCTCAAATTACTACTGGAATGAAACCGGACATGAAGCCGTTCCAAGATGAGGAAGACGAGTGTTCTACTTCCAGGCGATGCGTTACAACTATAAATCACAAAGCAACCTTCCTATATTCATAGGACAGTTGCTTTGTATAGATAGGACATAGGATATAGATAGGACAGTTGCATCGAAAAGGCAAAAATCTGCGCCAATGAAAGTCAAGAGCGGGCAGCTTATTTGCTGATTCAAACAGTTGGACTGATGAATGTCTGCTTGATTTTACAAAGTAGCCGCTGGAAGCTTTTGAAGAGCATTTTAAAGAGCCGCCGGTGTCCCTGCCAATACGCCCGCCTCATCCACTGTAAAATGACCCTTATGAAAGCAGAAAGGGAAAAGCAACACCAGCGTGTGATTCTTCAGACAGACAGTAGCATCTGATTCAACGAGGGAGTTTGCAATGCAATGAGACGAGGACGCCCTGCAGGGTTTCTACTCGGCTTCCCATTTCTAGGAGAGATGGCAGAATGTGATATGGGAAAACAGTTGCATTTATCGAATGGGTAAATCGTGCACGGCCCTAAGCGGAGAGTTTGATGGCGCACCTGTACATTGGGACAGCTACAGTCTGCTCGTAGAAATCCCAAGTGTACAGTAGATCTGTGCGGGAAAGGTTGGTGGCATAAAACCTCCACATAGCCTGGATGGAGAAATACAAAACAGTACAAAACAGTACAAAGCATAAATCCGAAGACAGAATATATACACACACACACACACACACACACACACACACACACACACACACACACACACACACACACACACACACACACACACACACACACACACACACACACATACATACCTGGATGAGGCCTGCTGCAGGGTTACGCCTCTTCTCAAAGTGTTTCTGCCTGTGTTGCTCCTGGACTTTGAGGGCAAAGCCGGACCCCAGGATGCCCTGTGCAGATTCAGAGATCAGTAACATTTGCTGACCTCTGCTGGCCAGGAGTTGGAATTGCAACAACTGCCTCAACATCTTGTGGAGCTCTTCCAGAGCAGAGAGCAGCGAGCAAATCCTACAAACAGACCTATGTAATATCACAGATTTCCACAGGTCTGCAGAGCCTTCAGGGCAGTGGAAATGTGGCAGCAAATGCTGGCGAAAGTGGCAAAAACCCGTTGCCCGTTTACAGAGCGCCGATACAACGATCGACTTTTCTGTTTCAGGTGTGTGATCGACTGAACAGGTCTGAGCTGCTCACTCAAAGCCTACTGCTGAGTCTAACATCTTCAAATCTTCAAATGAAAAGGGGAAAGTGTGAGTTTTTTGTGGATTCAGAAAAAGCTTTTAGCTTATTTCGACAGTCCAAGTACCAGAGAGGAGGAATGAAATGCAACAGACTGGCTGAGTGCTTTCGGTTGGCTATAGAGTGGAATCATAAAAGACTGAAAAGTTATTAGGTGGCTTGGATGCACATTATCATATAAAGTGCTGCACAACTTTTTCCATTATATCACAGCAGACATTTAATTGCAAGAAGAGCAAAGGTGTAACTTATAGCATTACAATGGCTGCATTGTGTTTAGGTGCTCCAGGTGCAGAGCTCTATTGTCCTGGTTCACTGAGGCAGCTTTTGAGGACCAAAGACCACACATACATGTAATAACTTAATCTTCCTTCTTCACTGCTTCAATTGTTTGATATAATAATAAATACACTTTAATGCATCATTCATTGTTTTCTTTTTGAGGGGCTGCCACTTGGTGGCAGTGCAGTAAGCTGTGGATACTCAGCAGCAGATCCACTGCATTACACCACACGCCCACTACACTGCACGCCCCATGAGCCCACTACACTACACCACATGACACACCTACTACACTACACACTCTCTACACTATACTACACTACTTGACACACCCACTCCACTACAGTATATGACACGCCCACTACACCACACAACACACTCATCGCAATACAGCACACACCCACTAAACACCCACTAGACTTCACCACACACCCTACATGACAAAGTCATCACCATACACAATACACCCACAACATGCCCGCTACACTGGGCCACCAGTGACGGGCCGTGGATTTTCTACTTGCGCTTCGGTCTGAGTTAATCAGCTGTTCAAGCACGGCGCGCAGCTCGTGCCACTAGGAGGCCTCTCCATGTCGTTTAAGCTGCTGGTCTACCAGAGGAACAGAGGTGAAATGTGACCAGATCCTCAGCCGCCACGCAGCACGCTGAAGGCCGAGCAAGAGAGGAAGCTGTGCAATGAGAAAATAATCTAACAGGGACAAATCATTATAATGCATGTAGTGGATTTGTGAAAAAATCCACTTCACTGCACAACACACCCACTTCAATACACGACATGCCCACTACACTACAGGACACAATCTGGTTGATCTTTCACGGAGAAACGTGACGCTATTAATGTGATTGGACTCTTTCTGCAGAGCAGCAGGACCACATCAGTGTGTGCTTTATACCACGATTGATTGAGACTTAATTAACACAAAAGAAGACCCACTTTTATACGGGCAACACTGGGCTCAAGCCCCCCTGACGATCCCTGCATACTCACAGCGGGAAGAGCAAAGAAGGCCACCCCGATCATGCTGAATGTGGCTGCCAGCAAGCGTCCATTCCAGGTCTTGGGCACCTTATCACCATAACCAATGGTGGTGAGAGTGATCTGAAGTAAATAAAGGAATCCCGTTATTCAAGTGGTGTGGTACATGCACAGATTTTGTGGAAGCAAACTGGAAATAAAACAAGTAACATAACATCACACAATGGTTTCTCTTTTACTACAATATGAATACTTTGGACTCTTGTTTTAATTTCGGGGTAAGTCTTACCAGTCCCCACCAAAGAGCATCAGCATAGGTCTCAAACTCCTCATTGGACTCCTTTTCCACAGAGTAGACCAGAAATGAAGCCAGGATGAGACACAGGAAGCCTATGTACCACGCCGTGATGAGCTCCTACAGGGAAAAGCAATACAATGAACATCAGGGAATCCAAAGTAATAAAGTGTCATCTATGATGCCTTGCAAAGTGGTGATATAACCCCGGTAAATTGGTTTGCAAAGAGAAATGGCTTCTCTGTAATAATATCGGACATGATTATATGAGTCGCGTGCCCTCTGTGGCAAAACAAGTACTTCATGAACGTCTTTATTTCCCTCAACACATGCTGCTCAGCCGACCTCTCTGCCTCTCCCTCCCACCACAGCACACACAAACACACAGCTCCACATTATCCAAAGCTTATTAGTGCACACACATAATTCTATTTCCAAGCTCATTAAAATGAAACTGCAAAGAAATATGAGAGTTTTTTTTTTCCGAAGAGACGCTGGAAGCTGTTTGCCCCTGAAGTAGCACAGTACACAATAAAGCACTTTTACTTTGAACTCCCATGGTTTAAAGTGTGTCTTCACATGGCAGCCCATCTTTTTTATGCCACCAAACATCCTTTCCGTTGGCGGAGGAATGGGCGCCTCTCAGCCAACACACAGGCTGCCACACAGTATTAGGACTTTTATTTTTCTGGGCAAAGAACATTTTAATTATTCTGCTGAGAAGATGCTGGAAGTGGACATAAATCAATGTGGAGACAGTAAAGGATAAGTAGGATTGTAGTTCCAACCTTGTGATAATTCAATACTGAATTTTCCTTTTTTTAAACCTGCGCCTGCTAAAGATTCAGTGTAGTTATTTTGACGGCAGTGCACATTGGCAGTGGTTTTCAACCTCTGATCTAAACAATTGAGGAAGGTGTTTCATCCCTTCCTAAAACCCCTCAAAAATAAAACATTGCAAGATGCACCTTGCTGTGGGCGTACACTACGGATCCCAGCAGCTTCCAGGTGCCTCCGCGGCGGTCCATGCGCAGCATGCGCAGGATCTGCAGGAATCTCAGACTCCTGATGGCCGAGGTGGCAAACACGTTGCCCTGGGATCCGGCGGCCAGCACGGACACCGAGGCGATCAGCACCATGATGTCTGGGGAGAGCAAGAGAGCGAGAACACAATCGTAGAGCTCCACGCTCGCCGGGAAGCAGGCGAAGTCAGACATGGTTGATCAAATCAGATGGAATTAACTACACTTTGCTGAGTGCGAACGTTGTTTCAAGCACTCTGAAGTGTCAGATTTCAATTGAGTCTCCTACGGCTGCGAACTTCTCACTCAATTTTTTAACCCTGAAAATCACAAGAAAGCATCACAAAGGTGCTTTTCACGTCTTCAAGCCCTGCAGCATTTGAATGTGAAAAACAGGTATGTTCTTTAGAGAGAGGGAAGCAAGGCGAGAAAAGTGACTCACGCCCTCCCGCTTTTTCTTACCTATGACACAGAAAGGCTTTCTGGCAAATTTTAGCCTCCCTCTCCATCCTCTGTACCGACAGCAGCAGCCAGCAGCCCATATCCTCACAATGTACTCCACCCCAAACACCACGATGGTCACAATTTCCTGTGGGACAAAGGTGAATCGGTGAGTTAACCCCGTGACGGGAACGTCGAATGCGCAGTGTCGATTTACAGCAAATTAAATTGTACCTACCAGGATGTACAAGGCACTCTCAGAGCTATTTTTGAACTCTCTGATGGTGGCAAACACTGAAAGTATAAGACAGGAGAAGACCAGGAGGAAGCTGGAAGAGACAGGAGAACCAAAACAGTTTTTGTTAAATATATATGGAGATATATTTTATTCCAAGGTATATGTCACTGACTACATTGGTCTGATCCTGTTTCCCCTTCATCAGGGAAGCAGACTGGAGAAGCGTATAGGTATAACTGCAACGCTCTTGCCAGTTTAGGCCACGCCATCATGTGCTTTCGGCTCGTTGGGCATTTCCGCAAACACAACCAACTTCAACTTTATTGTTCTACGAATGCAACAATACAAAATATATGAATAACCAAATCGGCGTTATGTCATTCCAGTCCATCTGGATGAACCACAGACCTCCATCAACAGCTATTTTTTAGGGATACTTCATTGGTTTAAAAAACAAGCAGTGGGAAAACAAGCAAAATTCGAGATGCGCATTGCTAGAAGCCATTAGAGCTGGACCAACGCTGTGCGGTATTTCTATTAGATTTAATATCCAGCTGTGGCGATGCATGCGGTAAAATACCATGAAGAGCGATTGCCAATCTGCTAATCCATTTCTCAAGCTTAAGAGGGTGTACGGGTGGGGACTGAATGAATAATTGGGAGCCGCAGAACCTGGGCGGCGCCTTCATTAGTGGAAATAAGACAAACTGCAGAAACAGCTGCGGCTCAGTTGGGGTGAGTAAAAAGAGAAGAGGAAGAAGAAAAAAAAAGTCCTGAAAGAAGAAATGGAGGCAGGGGAGCAGGCGGCATGAGGCGCGTGTTCAGCACGACTCTGATTTTCTTGAACCAATTGAAAATATCTAATTTGTTTTTTAATGGAGTGCAGGAAGTCCGACCACCGAGTGAGGGAAGAAGTAAAGAAGTACCATCGGCTGAGAGACGGTTCTTATCCGGCAGAATGAGAGTATTCACGAGCTGTGTCACTCTGTACAGCTCCTCACTGCAGCAACGCACACGTATTGACCTCCTACAGTCCGAATGAATTAAAGTGTTAAGACTGGAACAGTAGACCAAACATCTCAGGTTGAAATATGTTCATAGATCAATGAAACAGTCCTTTCTTTAGAGATGTTTTTCATTAAAGAGAAAAGGGATGGCGGATGGTTTAAAGTAGACTGCAATTTGGAAGAAAAACTGAATCTGCAGCCACGCCTCCAGAGGACAGGCTGACTCTACTGGATGCAACATAACACGTGATTTGAAGAGGAAGACCTGAGGGTCTTTCTGGAGAGAATCCAAGGGCATGAGCGCCTGGTGAAACCCAATACTGGGACAACGCCGGATGTTAAAAGAGGCAACTAACATTGATCACAGGAGAGATACTGTCAGCGAGATTCTCATCCCGAGCACAGGACGAGGTGTCGCACATTAACTCACACACTACACCAGAGTGACGACATTTTGCCAGTTTACAGTATGAGACGAGCGAGATAATCCGGTTTATTTAAAACCAGGCTCGGCAATCCTCTTCAAAAACATTTGTTGTTACAGTTCCTGAAATTCTCTTTACATCCCGACAGAAATCAATAAATCAAGTGCTCCAGCAAAAAAAACATCCAGAATGAGCCGTCAGTGTGACAGATTTGGGGACTTTCTTTGCTAGATTTAGCGACTTTTGCAGCTCGTGCCGCTAGCTTGGCTCCATTTTGGTCTCCACCCAACTCCCTGAGAAATAAACGTTGTCTGCCTGCTTTGAAGCAAAGCTGATGAATGCAGAGAGTCTTCCTCCCTGAAAGAAAAAAAACATTAAGACAAAAAAGAGGTGAAGGCCCCCGTGGAGTTGAGGGGAACTGCACAGTTGGATGTTTGTCAATTCCAATGGCACCTTCCCATTACGCTCCCATTTCATCCATTTTTAATAATCAGACTGTTTGATCTGTGCAGCTTCAGAAGCGTAGGAGGGACGGACAAGCTCATGCTTTATGGTAAAGAACAATTATTCTCTGCGCCATCTTCCTATTGTCCGAGCGTTCACAGCGAGGATCACACGTGGCCTTTTTCATCAAATCATTGCAAACCTTAATGTAAGTTCTAGTAAGATCCTCACGGTTGGCACTTCTGACTTGAAGCCTTCCCAGACGGCAGAAATCTAGACTGTGATTCAGCTTTAATGAATTGGGCGTGATATGTTCAGCAGACGTGTTTTTCTCTAACAAAGACACCAGATGCATTGCTGCATGTAATCTTGGTCTAGTCTACTGGGCGACTCCCCTCTGGACCCTCCCTGCCGAGGACGCTTTCAACACAAAGTCCTCAAGTCTTGGGTGTAACTTCAGAATAAATATGGCCATTTTTCACATGATCTACCCCGACAGGCAAGTTCATCATAAGCTTTTATGATCCTTCATGCTTCATCAAGCTCTCATCCATCCTCCTCATCAAGGACCCTCATCAATCCTCTGAATTCCTTTGCTGCGATACCTGTTTTTTTAAAAATGTATTTTACCAGAACTGCAGCTCATCTCATTTCCCTTTCTTCTGCTGCCGCAGTTTCTGTTATCAAACTCTTGGCAGCGGCCCGCTGGCTGTCAGCCAACCAGGATGAAGCGATGGGGATCAATGGTATGTGTAGCAGGTGCACGGACGAGCTCATTCTTTATCATGTTCGTATCATTCTTCATCAGAAAGACAACAAAAAGCCAAGCACACTCCATCCAGGTCATTATCTTTGACTTCTATAGGGTGTTTTTTTTTTTTTTAACATCCTCAGTGACCTCAGTGGTCAGTGCTTGCTTGGTAAAAGTGAGCTCTTCAGCTTTTAGGACAGTCTGCAGCTCGTTGGTTTCATATGTAAACTTGTTGAAAATCTTCTCTGGTATATTGGAATTACAGTCAGTAAAGATTTTGTCAGATTAAATTATGCAAGGCAAGGTTTAGTTTTCTCCTGTCAAGGTCACTCAGAGTTGCATTCTTTTCCTGACAGGGGGCTCTTGTACCAGTTGGCATGTACTGTATATATCCTCTATATTCGCCAGGAAGGATGTTCCTGGCGAATATTCCTCTCTGGTTCTCAGGAGCACCCGTTTTGGTGATCAATTGACGGTGCAAGTGACGTGTGCCCAGTCTGCACATCTTCTCACTGAAAGCCCTTTGACCTGTCACATCCAACTTGTCATTTCACCATCTGGAGACCGACATGGTTCTTATGTACAGCGACACTGGAAACACATCCGTAAAACAGGACTTCTTGGTTTGAATTCATGGATTCGACAGTGATAGTTATCTCTTGTTGTCCGTCTGCAGATCTCTTTCATCCCTTAAACATGTCACCACACGAAGAAAATGTTATGGACAAAGAAGCTGGCTTGCTGAAAGTCTAATTGGACATCGGTTTATGCAACTTTCCCGACCCGCCCTTGCCAAGCTCATCAGTACCAGTAATGAGGACACTTACTGGTGAAGGAGGGGGGCAGAACCCGGAGCAGTCGAACAATTAGCTTCTACATCTCTCTCTCTCTCCCTCTCTCTCTCTCTCTCCCTCTCTCTCTCTCTCTCTCTCTCTCTGCATACACTAAGATGGGACACGTATGCATGAGGTCTCGTCAGGACAGAAAGAGGGAAATAAACTCATCATTCGTTGTAAAAACGGCGGTACATATTTGTCCTGAAGCCTTTCTATTTAATACGAGTAATGTACTGAGCTGGATTAGTGCTTCACAGCAGTCTGTATACAAACATTACAAGGTGTTCAAAGTGTTACAGACAGTAGTGCGTTTGATTCAAATGCATCAGTGTGTTGTTTATCATTTAAAATGGTAGTTAAAATGCTGCAGTACTTGTATGTGTAGGATTCTGTTGCCCGAATGCCATCGAGAAAAAGGTTTCAATTGCAGGGTTTCATCTTGACGCGGAAAAGAGATGTTTGTCTCCAAGGTCAACAAGATTACAAGAACTGACCGACTTGAAATGAACTAATACCGTTACATTTCAGACTTGTTATTTTCCACTTTACTAACACCAGAGGTTTTCGTTCTATTGCCCCAATAATAGAATAAACAGTTGTTTCTGATTCAACATATAGATGTCTCAACTACTAATAAGGTAACATTCAGACACCACACACACACACACACACACACACACGTGCTGCCAGAGGTCCAGACGACATCACTGAGAACGTGATCAATCAAGAGGAGCGGTGCTGTTGTTGGGTGCAGAAAAGCTGCATTTCTTCCTCGGCTGCAGATAGAGAAACATTGATTCTCCCCCTCAGCTCTACATTGCCTATCCAGACACACTCGTCACGCTAAAGTGAGACTGCGACGAACTAGAGAAGCGCGAATGAGGAACGGGGGGCTCTTTCGCCGGGATGTGGTGCCAATAGTGCCATGTGCTCGCACTGCGGCGTCCACCCGGCGGGCGCCTCATGGGATGTTTGAGGGTGCCGATGACTTTCTGGGGCACTCGTCTAGATACTGACACGACAGTGAGCTAGCTTTCTGCCATCATCGTGTTCCTTTATGTGCCACAGGAGTACCTTGTGTTGTCATGTTGAGTTAGGATTCAGATACGGTACATACATATTTTAAATAAAACTATGGAGGGGTTTGGGGGCGCGAGGGGGATCCCTCCTTTCATTTCATGCTAGTCAAGACTTTAAAATGGTAGATTTGGAATGTTATTGGCCATTTTCATTTTTATTGTCATCTTTTTTTTGTCACTTGGGAGAGCGGATACGAGAGCGAAGACATCCAATATAATATCACCTTAAAGGTGAACTTAAACTGGCCTATCAGCACGTTTAGCAGATATGGAGCAACATTAGCGCTTGGTCCAGGTCATACTCCTTTTAGCGCTTGGTTTGTGTGTATGTGCTCGCTAACTTTGTCTGGCTAGGTCAGGCACCGAGGGTTTATCACAGCCTCAATCAACAGAGTGATGATAAAACATAGCGTACCAGTAGCGCACATGTAGAAAAGAGTCAAAGTCAGAGTCAGACTTCAATTAGGATTTTCCTTCACGACAACAAACAGCAGGCCGAGTGAGGCTGCAGCAGCAAAGGCCTTCAGTGTGTCAGAGTGAGCGAGGGTGCATTCATGTGTCAACCTCACGAGGGGACAACCGTATTAAATATCAAAATATCCAAAGAGTTTTCTGGGGCTTTTCATCAAAACAACAGTGGGATTACAATCGGTTTCTAGCCGTAATCCAACTACAGGACTCTGCATTCAAACGTCCACCTCCCATCAGCACCTCTTCTCCGAAAAAAAGAGACCACACAATCACATCTCGGCGGCTTGGCAGCCAGCATCGGTCTGCTGTCCCTTGCCAGTTTATCTTCAGCCGGCCAGCTCAGCAGAATAGTGAATAACTGGAACGTGTCCCCGTTCGGTCCCTCTGAATCACTTTAGGAAAGTTTGACAGAACATTCATGTGGTTTTTCAACCGATCGATCGTTTGCCCGAGTCTCTTTGCCGTCTTTTCCAGTGGTTCCTCGTCTTTTGGTGCAGAACTGACACGTTTTTGTCATCCCACAGCTGCGGAGGCCTTTCAATTTCCTCCGGTTCTTCCTGCAAGAGGACACACAGTAATGAGGCTCCTGGTGAAGTCACATTAGAGAAGATAACTCTCTGTGTTCGACTCTTGGATGGATCCGTACAGGGGGCTGAGCTGTAGCTGGAGACAGGAACCTAGGAAATTAAAGGCTTTTTTTATTTTGTGCAAGCTATCAAATTGTCCCTCCTCGCAGAATTTGTGTGAACAAAGACCAGAGACACACAACTATTTGACAGCAGGCTATTGGATGAAACCTTTGCTGTAAGAAAGCTTTTCTTTCCCCCTCACCTGTCCCCTTTCTGAAAGGTCAAACGCAGTCACAGCATGCTGTATTTAACAATATGTGTGATTCCTGGAGGAATATCCATGACTCTGGACCACTAAGTTTCTCCCCTTTAACTGATGTTGGAGCAGAGACAGAACCCAAGAGGTGTAAGGGAGGCCTTGGTCTCACACAGCCAGATGTGTCGAGGGAGAAAGAGACGGACGAGAGGCGGCGTAACAGGGAGCAGTCTTGATGTAGGCGCTCATGTTCCACACATTGATCTTTCACATGTTGCACTACAGGCCCGAGGGACAAAACACCTGCCTAACATTTCAGAAGGAAACCCGGCGGTCGAACAGAAAGGCTTGCCGCCAGCGGTGTGGCGTTGTTTTCTGGAGCAGAGAAAAGCTGAAGAACAAATGAGGAAGGGGAGAGATATCTGTTGAAGTCGGCACATGATAGTTTTATAAATCAGCTGGCTGGAAGTTAAATGAAGTGCGGTGGCTATGAATAATGTACAGAACAGACGTAATGGAGGCAGATGCTCTCCTGAGAGCTGGATGGCAGAGGGGGAACTTTGCATGGAAAGGGCCGAGTTGTACACTAACACGCAACACGCTTTTCATAGGATTCTGATTCAAGCAGCACACCATGCTATCGACCTTGTTCTACCCTGGGCTGCTTGGTGTAATTTGGCTCTAAATGCTGTAATAACCAAGAAAAGAAAATCACTGCTGTCAGCCATGAAGTCAGCACTACCTCTCAGAGCCACCTTGGTAAGTGAAGATCAAAACAAGAAGGGTAAAGGAGGAGTTTTAGCAGGCTGTTATAGTATTCAGTTAATGTTTCAAAAGTACTGGGCCTGTGTCTGTGTGTGTCTGTGTGCGTGTGCGTGTGTGCGTGTGTCTCATAGGGGGTCGATATGCTGTGCACAGTGAAAACCTTACTGCTGTGGCGTTTCCGCCTCTCACTAACAAGCGCGCACCATCACCGTAGGAAGGATTCAGGCATGGCTGAAAGGCAAATACCAACCAATAATTGCAATTTTTTTTCTTTTGGAGAAGAGAGCAGGACATTTGGAGGCTAACGAACTGCATCTTTAACCTTAAAAAATGTGTTTATCTACCAGTATTTTTAGACATAGAGTTTGAAAGAGATCAGGTCCAAGTGTGGATATCTCGGTTTGGTCGTCTTTTTTCCCTAAACTTTATGGAAGTTCATCACAAAATGTGCCACAATACCCCCTTTTTTTAATGTGTAACATGTGGCTAGTTTTCTCAAAACATTCCACATGCTGACCTCACCAGGTGACCTCACCAGAGGTCACCGACCTACATTATTCATGACAGCATTGCTGGAGTCAAAGCGATCATGTTCAAACTCCAAGCAGCTCACAGACACGCAGCTTTCTGGGCTGTAGTACCCTGAACCCCCCTCTCATCCTCCTCCTCCTCCTCCTCCTCCTCCTCCTCCTCCTCCCAGAGCCGGGCTGCAACGTTAATGAGCGGAAGCACTGACTCGGCACGGAGCTGTCCACAGGCCCGCGGTGCTGAAACCCTGACTCGCTGCCGCAACACACGGGAACCCCGTCCCGCCGCGTGACGGGTTCCTGTCGCCAACATGACACGAACACGAGTTGCAAGACACTCAGAGTTGAAGTGGGACTTCTGCAGGTGAAGTGACCCCCCCCCCCCCCCCCACACACACACACACACCTATCTTCTTTCATCTGTATGAAGCAGCATGACAACGCTTAACCCTTTAGTGCGCCATCTGAGCATCACCAGCGCAAAACGAGGCACATACCCCCGCATAACGCCACAGCAGACCCCCACCCCAACCAAAAAAAAAAAAAAGAAAATCCCAAACCCAAAGGGCCACGGTGCCAAAAATCAACATGCTTAGCCAGACCGTCCACTTACACGTAAGCGTGGTAGATGAACGCCCATCCCCGCGGTCTCTCGAGCGCGTTGTACAGGAAATGCTGCAGTTTCCGATAGCTGGCGTTTTTCTTCGACGGTCTGGGTCTCCCGGCGGAGATGCTGGACCTCGGTCTGCAGAGGATGCTGCTCCGCTTGGTGCTCTCCGAGCCCGCAATGAGGAGCGCCGCATCCCTCCCGGACTCCGGGGCGCCGGGGTCCAGTCCGACAAAGCCGACCCGGTGCTTCTTCTCCTCGGCTTGGGTTGGGTAGACCCCGCCGTTCAGAGACTTCTGCACCATCCTAAAGTCGAGAGGACTCTTACGAGGAGTTGCCCGTGTCCTTGCCGCCGCGGGGATGCATCACCGGTGCTGAGAGGGGAGTGTGCTGGTGTGTGTGTGCGTGTGCGTGTGTGTGTGTGCTGGTGTGTGTGTGTGCGCTGGTGTGGCGAATGCGGTCTGATGGTCGGATGATCCCCCCCCCACTCCTACCCTACCCAGCCCGTGGAAAACCAATTGCGATAACCAGGCGAAAACTGCACGGCAGCTGCTTTTACCTTATTCCCTTTCCGGCCGTATGACAGACACGGCATGCAGGGGAAATGCAAAGGATTATTGTTTTTTATTTCACTCCACAGTCTAATCACGTTGGTCATCAGCAATCCAGAAGATGCAAAGTTAAACTGACACTTGCAAACAGCCTTCTTCTAATGCTGTGACATCTGGTCTGTTATAAGACACTCACACATTGATTATTCGTTTTTGGAAAATGAAGGTGTCTTGTTTCTTTAAAAAAAAAATTAAAATGATGATGCATGCATATGCAATATTCATACTGGTTCCTCAATGTAATGGACCCCTAAAACTATGACAAGCCATGTTCGTTATAAGGTTTGCATTCTGTGGTTGGCAAGAGCAGGAAAGCCCTTCGTATGGACACACGTCCTCTCTGTTTGGTCGGCCACTTTGCTGCCGAAGAAGGAAATAAACACACCATCACACTGTGAACATTTTATTTACTAGCTTGTTAAGATTGCATTTACAATGATCATCTTAGAAAGACTCAACAAAGATCCTTTGTACAGTTATTTTCAAGCAACATCAAATTGCAAATAAGGTATATACAAACAAACAACGTTAGAATAATGTAAATAAATGTGTAATCAGTGACATATTTGTTTGTCCGGCTTACCAACATGCTGCAGTCATTAGATACTTCTGTTTTTTTTGTTTTTTTTACTGGTGACAGAATTAAAACCTGATGATGTTGACTAATGCAAACTGCTCACATTAAGAGTGAATTTAATAAGGGCGATAGATGATCATGCAAACATCCGCTGAGTCGTATGTGCCAAAAGAGGGATGAGCCGTGCTAGTGCTGAGGGATGTGGAGTTTTTAACATGCTCACTTGAAACTAGACTGCTTTCAAATAAATAAAACAAATTATTTTTTTTTAAAAAGGGGCGAAAGTGATCTGCCTAATGAGTGCAGCATGTCGAGACAGATTCATGAAATGCTCGTCAGCACTTTATAACAGTCAAAAACAAAACAAGTTGTCAGTGAGGTTACGCTCGGCAAAGAGAAGCCGCTTCTCTTCCAATGCACGGGCATGAATACAAAATGTTTTATATACTATCTTCATAAAAATAATCAAATTTAAGTTACTCGGACGTATCCTATCTCTTTTTGTCTCTTTTCCTCTGACGTTGTTAGAGTTGGTATGTACAAGAAATTAAAATCTTCATTAAAACAATGTTACCGTGTTTCCGCCCTGAAACGATCCCTTTGTTTGCGTCGTTAAAGAACTGTTTACAGTACGTTTCGCTGACACTGCAACTTGAATGGACTAGTTATTGTGCTTGTTTCCACAGCCACAGTGAGTACAACAGATCCAAGACAAACGTAAAAACCAATTAAAAAAATATTAAAATGTCTTAGCGAACAGAAGGCAAATCCTTCAAACTCGTACATTTGAATTAATATATTAATAATTTAACAACCTGTTGACTTGGCCGCCTATCGACGAGCAGCCTTGTGTGGTTTCGCTTCGGCTTCCTTTGTCCTGATTCTGATTAGCTAGCTTCTGTTCATCTTCCCTCATTTGCTCTCCCTGAAGATCCAAATAACACTTCCTGACGTGATCAAAGTCCATATAAATAAAATACACAAGCAGATACGTCTATTAAAAACAAAAGAAAAAAGGCATGCCATTGGTCCTTTAAATACTGTTCAATACGTAGGCTGGAATGCTTTTAGATTCTTTAATACCTGATATAGTAGAAGTAAGGGATAAAAATGCTCCTTCCGGACACAATAAATAACTATCCTTCATATAGTGCAGTAATACAGTACTCACACTAAACCTACAGTAATTGCACAGTAACAACATGCAAAGGGCTGAAGAAAGAGCAGCCTCCCAACCCCCTCTATCATCCCTCTTTTCATCTGTCCCTCAATCCCTACTTTCATCCCTCTGTCTAGTCTTCCTGCATCTGTTCAGCCAGCTACGTACATGAATACGAGGCTATTGGAGTATTTTTTACTTCACACAGGGTCCAAACATCGAGCCCTGGGGAACGCCGGCCCAAACGGAGAGACAGAGGTTGCTCTCTTGAGTTGCAGTCCGAGGTAAAGCGGATAGCGTCTGCGTTTAGGATGACAGCCAGCTACAGGTAGTTTGGTTGGTTAATCCAGTTAATAGTAACAGCTTGGTGAGGAGCGCCATCACGGTTGGGGTCTTCTGTGTGAGGCCGCAAACTGGCCTCGCGCTTTCACTTGGGGCGTGAGCATTTTTGCACCAGTTGTCGGCCTTGTGAAGACATACAGACGGACAGACAGACAGACAGACAGAGCAATGCTACTTCTATCTGGGTGGCTTCCCAGTAAAACAGTACATGACTAGTCTGAAGATTCAGACCGCATCAGTCTTACAGTCGGTGCTCCCTAGTAGCTGTCATTAATCATTTGTACAGTCTTCTTTAGCCCGTACTTTGCACTAGTGGTATCCATGGTGGAATGATCCCTGTGTAACTGGGGCAGTTGGGGAGAGGGGCAAGGGTTAATCCATTGGGAGTGTCTCTTGGAAAAGAAAGCGGCGAGACTTCTGTTATTGTCATCCCTCATCATATGTTCCTCTTTCACGTTCAGACGTTCTCTGATGTCTTCTCTGAAGTGACGGGCTTCCTTAGAAATCTCCATCCGAAGGTGGCAAACAGAGCTTGAAGAGCCTGTTGTAAAAGAAAAAACATGAAATGAGGAGAATCCGCCTTGTCTCAGGACCACGTCGCGTACTGATGGCATTGGAAGAGGTGCCTGGAAGTGGTTTCATACAGTACCTTGGGAATGATGGAGGCATCTGGTCCATGACCTTGAGATTTTTAGCAGAGAGCTCAACTCTTGCTCCCTGGTAAAATAGAAAAAAAGGAAACATTTTGCTATGAGCTCTACAATGACCATAATACACTGAATGGTTTAGCTTCCAAAAGCCTACGATGTGTAGAAATAACTCAGATTATTATTGAATACGATTTTAACAAATCTAAATTTGATCAACATGGAGTGGGGCTGGGTAAATGAATCTTATGAATTCTCAACTTTTAGTAAATTTGTGTATTAACAATATTGCTATACCTAATTATCACTAAAGTAAGAGAGTAAAGTTGATCAAATTAATATTTCAAAGTAAATTGTACTGTCACACATTACAGCGGTACTTTCAATATCAGAACAAAACTCACTTTCTATTATTGTAAAACGGATTTCAAATGTATTACTTGTCATAGTTCTTACTAAAGTAATTTCTGATGAACAAAACATGGGTGAAAAATGCCCACAATTTAGTAGGAAGCATCAACCGCCCCTGATCGTTACCTGTTTGCGCATTATATCCATGGTCTGCATGATGCAGCGCGGCATGAGGCCGTGGTTCCTGGCTAAGATCATCGCCTGCTCCAGTGTCACATTTAGGGTACATCTATGAAGAACAAAAATAGGTGAGGAGGGTCAGCTGTGTTAATCTTTACTGCATCCGACAGCCTGGTGGCACCACACGAGCGGTACAATGATGTCGGCGTGGCGCCAGGCTAACCTCTGCATGCCTGTGCCGCACATGGTGATGTGGCATGCGCCCAGGCGGTTACACAGCTCGGAGGACACACACAGCACGCTGACACCAGACGGGTGGCCCTGAGCGCTCTGGCGCACGTTGACGTAGGACTGCATCAGTCGACAAAGGTCGTCCAGTGTGTTGAGGGGTCGCAGCAGCTGTGAGAAGGAGAATGAGGGTCAGTGGTTTAGTGGACCGCAAACAAGGAGTTACAGTGGCAAAGATACCCATCTGAACAAGTCATTGAGCACACTCTTGGGTTTTTTTAATCTGTATATCAGAACAACAACCATAAAACCAACTTGTTTGTAATATGTTAATCCTGATGAATAACACAGAAATGTCAATTAAAGGGACAGTTTACCACAATATATATATATATATATATATATATATGATATATTATCTGTAGTGCTATATATCAGATCGTTTTGGTGTGAAATATCAACTGTAGAGCCTTCTCTCCCAGATTACGGGACAACAGGACACTCATTGACGGCAAAAACAGCAACGTCTCTTTCCAGAAGTCCTGACATGGTACTTTAGATAATCCAAAGACCTTGTTGTGAGCAGTTCCACGGAGGGACTACTTTCTTTCTACCATATATGAAACATGACACTGCTGCAAACAAGATCTGCGGATTTTGTTAATATGAGTTTGGGGATTAACTGTCCCTTTAAATTAGAACAAATTGGATTCAAAATATTTAAAAATTAAGAAAAGGTTGATCTGCATTACAAGTAAGTGACATGATCTCCCACCAATTGATAGATTTCAATATTCAATACAAGACTAAATAGAGTAACTGACTTGCTAAGACGGTGCAGAGGCAGAAATATCAGGAAAACCATTCAAAACAACCCAAACAGATTCAACTCTTTGGAGACATTTTTTTGAAAGACAATGAAAACCTGAGAATGAGGCTCTAGACATTGAAACTATGCTCTATTCAGTTTTAATCACTGGAATCTAGTTCAGCTACAGTCAGTTGTGGGACACTAGGATTTGCATTTTAATCTAATCATCTCTGAGGTTCAAAGGGATGCGGCTCTATAATGTTGAAGTGTTGAGGTTAGTTGGAGTTAATAGGGGAGGGTGGTGGAGGCGTTCCAGTGGAGGAAACAGGACTCCAGTACATCTTACTTTTGAAATGCTTGGTTGCAGGTCTCTAACTTCAAGGCCCAGTATCTGTGCTTGCATTTATATTCAGTCACAACGTTATATAAAAAAATGGACTCATGTTACAAGAACAGGATACAAGTCACGAGACGAAAGACCACGGAAACTGCGACAAAGACAACAAAGGCAATACATGGGACATGTAACAGAATAAGTGTATATTTACCTGGTCTATCTTCATCGCTGTGGTGTTTGAGTCCGTCGGGAGATTGGACTTCTCCAAATAGAAAGCCCTGTTGGGGAAAAAAGAAACGTATCTAGTTGCGTCTTGTTCGGAGATCGACAGATTTTTCTCCTCTGACTCACTCTGTGTGAGAGCTGAGTCATCTAGCATCTTGCGAATATTACAGTACATATTAGTTATTCATGTTGCGTGAGTAATTTCCAGGGAATTAAAGCACACAGAAAACATCACAGCCATATTAATAAACCATAACAAATAGGCATGTTGCAGCAATACCACACATGCTGACGTTACAACATGAGCGTCCAGCCGAATGATTCAGCTCTCACCTTGAACAATTCTAGACCTTCAAACTAGTTCAAACAGCAGTCGTAGCTGCTTTTCTGCTTGCTTATGCAACACCACAGGGTCGACTCTCCCTTTGAGGTGAAATATATCCCGAGCGCTAGTGAGGGCTGCGATGCAGTGTAGCATGGCTCACCTGAGCCTGCGGTAGTAGGCCTTGACCTTCTCCAGTGAGACAGCGTTGGTGCGCTGCTGGAACTCCTCCATGGCTGAGGAGTCCTGCTGGGACACTCCCTCTGGACGCTCCAGTGCTGCAGGAAAAAGGCAGAAGGAGTTAGGTCAACACACACGAGCACGAGTTTACGCGTTTCCATGCACTCCGACTTCAACCCCCTGGCATCTTCAAGAACCTCACAAACTTCCACCGACACGGACATCATTTTAATGTTGACTCTAATAATCCTTTCTATCCAACCAGCCTGCGAAACCACATTTTGAAACATTTTTGAATGCCTTACATCTCTAGACTGAAAGAGGATTTTCAATTCATAGGAGGACATGTGGGGCTCAGAGATGTGGCCACGCACTCACAGAAACTTCAGCACCTGCATTATCGTAGCGCTCCCCCCTCCCCTCTCTTCCCAACCTGCAGCAAAGACCATTTTCCAGTAGGTGGCAATGTTCAACCACAGATCTATACTGAGGCCCTGCTGCTGCACTTGGTTCCTGTTGAACTGATAGAGCGAGATGAGCTCCGTCACTGGGTTGATGTTCCAACTGGCGCTTGTCTATGGAAATGTAATGGCTATTTGGCAGACAGGCACGCTGCTGGAAGGCGCACGGCAGTAGAGCAGAACTCAAAGGGTGGTGCGTCTTCAACGGCCAATAAAAGGCTCCAATCTAACTCAATAAACACATGTCGAGCTTTCAGGAAATGTGCCGGTTATGCAGAAGCTGCATAATGCTCCGAGAGTGTTTTTTAAATTGTACAATTCAATGTCTAGGGTGCAGAAGTGTTTTTCTCCGTGGTCAATACTGCCCTCCCAGGATTTGGCCCCGTTGACCCAAACAGTGGGATGAGCATGACGCAGACCCTTGTTTTTCTATTTTACTATTTGATAATGCCGGATTTCAACTACCTTTTGATACAGGATTTGTGTTTAGGTTCTTGCTGAAACAAAAATGTTGTTGTAATGACAGCCAGGCCCACTTGTCCCTGTTGTGTAGTGTTGCACTTCTTAGTCTCCACCCTTTAGTCCAGTTCCTCTGTCACAGTCTTACCCCTGGTGAAGAGGACGGTCTGCAGTTTGAGGCTGCCTCCATTTTGCAGCCGGGTGGGCAGCTCGCTGAAGTGACAGCTGTCCAAGTACAGAGTGACCCTCAGGGCCTGGCGGCTGCCCTCCACCTGGTAACACACCGGTGTGTCTGCAATGCAAAGACACAGAACATCAACAGGACCGCACTGTTATCATTTGGGCTGTTCACTTGTTAATCTGTAAAAAAAAAAAAAAAAAAGCCGTAAAACTTTGTCAAACCCCAATCCAAGCAGTAGTATCAGAAACTCCGCCCTGCCACAGTTAAATGTTAAACTCCCTGCGTCTCCAGCATTGCCTTAATTTGGCTTTGACACTGCCACAGAGTGCACGGTAATGGAAACCCAAAAAAATATGACACAAGTCCATTTAAATATCGGTTATTACCCCGTATGTTAGACATTTTGAAAAAATCTGCACGACACGTATTGTTACGTCTGTTTTTAATGCATCAGCTTCTGGGATGTTTTTTTTTGTATTCTTAAAAGCAGCAGGACAAAAGGACAGAGGTTGTTCCCTATCATGTAAGACAATGACATATGTACAATTTCGATGTTTGTCTGGCGCATTTGTTCAATCTTTCTCCTCCTTTTGTAGTTCAAACTAATTTGTCATTGCTGGATCCCTCATAAGCAAAGTGGTAACCTTTCCTGATTCTACAAACAATACACGAGTAGCACTAATGTATAATTTACAGCGGTTTCTGACTGTGGCACATGAGCTGTTCTGAGGAAATGGAAAAGACGACCTTTACTGAGCGACCTCTAGGGCGAGCGCTCTTTGCTGGAGAACCCATCAAGCCGTAATCCTGTGGAATTGGCCGCGATGCCTCAGACTCTGTGGTGCTCACACAATTCTGCCCCACCGATAGCTCCCTGCTTGCTGAAGATGCTATTAGCAAATCAATACTGTCCAATGGAGGCTGCCGCCACAAACCATCTGCCTGCACAGCAGCTTTGTGAGCATTTAATGCAACTTCAGCGTAGCTGTTGGGTTAAAAAACTGTTTGTTTGTTTGTTTTTTACATTAAAGTGTAGGAGGTTGGTCCTGAGCACTGTGCATATCTCTACTTATGTAGTTTGCAGTATGAATGACCTAGGCAGCATGCGCACGCATTGGTTTGCAGGTTCGTGCAAAATATACACATAGCCATGTGTACACTAAATACTTTCTGCTGCAGAGTGTGATCCCAGAATACCAAATCCCCTGCTTCATCCGTCGCCCTGCCTCCCAAAATGGGAAGTGCACGTTGGGCTTTTCCTTTGAGCGGCAAATCTCTGCCGGCCACATTGAGGCAGCTGAAAGGAGAACCGATTCAGGATGCGGTCGTCCTTTTGTATCTGCTGGCTTTAAGGCTCCTGGTGGCCGGTGAGCACTTTTGGTGAATACAGATACGGAGGGTATTAAAAAGGCACGAAGCGCGCAGGTCACGTCACGGCTCACAAAGACCCCTTTGAACAACTTGCGGTGCATTCTCAGTTGAAACGACTGCATTTCACTCTTCTATTCACGTGCTTGCTCTGAAACAAATGCTCCGACCTTGAGCGGTTTGGTGGGATGGAAGCAATGCAAACCGCAAAATCCGTTTTGCCATTTTCATGCAGCGGACTATTACACATGAGTTAAAGTACCACTTGTGCACATCTGTGGGTGCTTCCATATGTGTCGGTATTTCATGTGTCTCAGGGCAGCACTCTAGTTTGAACAATTCCCCCTCAAAGCCTGTCGAGAAGGGGCCGTCTCATCTTTAATACAAGGACAACGAGGACTTTAGGAGGCCGCATGCTGTGCCCTTGTTGAAGATGATTCATGGAGTCATTATAGTGTTGTGTTAGCTCCCCATTCAGTGGCGTTCCACTGAAAGAAAACGAAATCTGCAGCGATAAAATGTCAATTTCAACCCTCAATGCCTACCATACATCCACACAATGGAACTTTATTCAGAGTTGGTCGAACCATACAGCTGCTCATTAGCAGCGGTGTGGTTTGAATAGGCAGAGTCAGTCTTTCTTGATGGAGTCGCTTACTTGCAACTAGACACTCATCCTCCAGTTGCCTGAAGAACACAGTGACTTTGTCCAAGTCCAACAGGGCCGCCTTGGTGTCCTCCAGCATGGTCCGCTCCTCTTTCTGCCAGAGGAAGAGAGAGAGAATGAAAGCTCAGTCGCAGCGGGAAAAGAGTTGCGATGGTGAGCAGCCATGCAGTAGAGGACAGCTAAAATGCCTTTGACTTATGAGAACATCACAAAACCTACAACGACATCACTAAATCAGTTTGCAACTTCTTGTCAAGAGAAAACCGAACATCTGTGCTCACCAGGTGTAGCGACAGCGTGGACTGGAAGTGCAGCAGCACGCCGATGGCGGATATTTGCTCCATCCACTTGCGGCTGGTCTCCTTGCCGTCCTCCTGGTACTCGCCGGCGTTGTTGAACCGTGACCGCAGCGCCGCCAACAGCTGCTCGGCCAGCGTGCACAGGGCGCCCGTTGCCGCCTGGCAGAAGATCACATCACGTCGCAGCTGTAGAGACGTGTCTGGGCGGAGGAGGGGGGGGGGGCAACAACAAAGGATGAGATTATAGGGGATGACCAGTGGGCAGAAGTGGCTTAAGGCATCCCAACCTTCCACCTTGCTCGTTACACGTGTCCTGGAGTTGCTCCGGGAGAAGTACTTTATTCCATTAGCCTGCATCCCCCGAGAGAGTATCACCCATTAACTAGCACCATCTGCCTATAGTTGAGCTGTGCACTGCTCAAAGTGACTGGAGCATCATGTGCTCTGACACCAAGCCCTCATCCTTGTACAAACGCACAATATAACCTTGAAAGGTGCCAGATATGGAAATAAAAAAACAGCGCTAAACAGACTGGAAACTTTATGGATTTAACATCTGCCTTATCTTCTTTGATGAAATCAAAACATACATGAATATGGGTATTATTATGTTCTATATTACAGTTTTAATTGAACAACCTTTTGATGACGTCTCAAGGACCTGCAGATGCCCTAATGTAGAACTATTTTCATAGGACGGATAATCTCACTTGCAAAGTGCTCTAAACTGTTGTAATCATTTGAAACTCTCCAGTTATGAGACGTTCCCCGTGGTTTGAGCCTGAATTCTGCCGAGTGATTGCACGGCTTCGTCTTGACAGCTCTTCCGGTCATTTTACAGGAAACGTTAGAGCTGGGTTTTTATCTGGCTTGATTAGAAACTGGCGCCTTGCTCCAACTTTGAAGTTGTCTCTATCTGTAACGCTGACATGTTACTCTACCTGTGCACTTGAGCAGGGCCAGGAGGAGCTGGTTCTTTCCATCTGTGGGGACAGAAGGAAAACAAGATGACTTGGATTGCACCAAGGTGCAGGTGCATGCAGGTGTGCGGACGGGTTTCCGCTTACCGTCCACAAACCGCTGCAGGCTCTCCACCAGGGTTTTGATAGAGTTGGGCAGATTCCAAGGGTCCTCCTGGATGTTCTTGTGGATGATGTAGCGACAGCGAACCGTCCAATCTTCCGTTTGTCGGAACTCTGCTCACGTAAAAAAAAAAAAAAAGATCGTGTGAGCGCGTGCGTATCTGTCGCGTAATAGTGTCAACGCACCCTCTCACCACTCACGTTCACTCACACACAAAACAACAAACCTGGTTGGCTGTGATCAGAGTAAAAGTGCTTGGTCTCCTCACAGGCCTTGGTCATCACCGATCCTTTGAGCAGGCTGTTGATGGAGTCGACCTGTGTGAAGAAATTCAAACACAGAATACATTGTCAGGTACCGTCGGCCACCTTTTTTCTTTTTGTCTGTGTCATTCAAACAAACACAAACACACACACACACACACACGCACACACACTCCACTAGCTTCTGGCATTAACAACAGGGCATGTGTTTGCAGGCCCCCCTGAGCTGCTGTTTACATGTGGAAAGAACTATAGCAGTGAGAGCCCAAAGGGGCAGCCTTTAAGGCAAGAGGAGATGAAAAGACCACAAATCAGTGCAAGAGTGTGTGCATCTGAAAGAGAGAGAGAGAGAGAGAGAGAGAGAGAGAGAGAGAGAGAGAGAGAGAGAGAAAAAAGGAGGTCAAGTAAATGATGAGGGAGAAAATCAGGATCCTGACCAGAGGATGGAAAGCTCCTCGAGGTAATTGAGCCCAGATGTTGACTGATTACTATCACAATCATCTGTTCCAAAACGTTTGCTGCTGGTGGTCTAATGCTAACACTGTGTGTGTGTGTGTGTGTGTGTGTGTGTGTGTGTGTGTGTGTGTGTGTGTGTGTGTGTGTGTGTGTGTGTGTGCGTGTTTAATTCTTTAGGCCGAGTTTAAAGTCCTCACGTCTTCCAATGTGTGAGTTTGGGGAATAGAGATCGCCATCATGTCTTGTTAGGTTTAGATGGAGGTTTGGGTTGTGGGGGACATGAATTCCCCCAAAATGAATAAATCGATCACTTCGGGCCAAACACCCAGAACTAACCTGGTTGAAAAGGTGCTCGAGGCAGCCGTGCAGCTTGTCCTGCTTGTCCGATGAAATCCTCATGTCACACGGCAGCTCATCCCCTAGCAGCGGAACAGTACAAAGACACCAAACTAAACAGTTGAGGAGAGGTCACACGTTTCAGACGCCAGCACTGCTTTGTATTTGACCATTTGCACTTATCAAACACGTTTCTATCCATCCGTCTTTATGTAAATTCTGATGACAAGGATCAGAAGTTGATGAAGGCTATGAAATCATTTCAATACGACAACCTCATTGGGGACTCTTGGAGTCAACGAGCTGATGAATAGCGGTGGACACATACTTGGCTTGCGGAGCAAAAATGTTGCTGCAGGATCATGAAATGTGTCTAAAATATCTGACCAAGGTCATCGCCAAGAAACATCTACAGTAGTTTTGGCGCTCTGGAAGCGTGACATATGGTCAACACGATCACAAACTGACTAGTTTTTTTTAAATTTTCTACGCAAACATCCATTACTTCTTGTTTCCCTGTTTGACACTCAGGAAGCATGCATTATGCTACGGCCTCGCTCGCGTTGTTTACATTGAATTCACTTTCCACTTCACATCTGTTTGGGTAGCGACGGGCTTGTATGCTGCTTTTGCGTCAGTGCAGATGGAAAGGTCAGATAATCTACATTTCCTTTACCTGAACCCATCTCGTCGCTCCCCAGGTAAGAGCTGTTACTTCGCACACTCGTGTAGGACAGGACCGAGTCTCTGTTGCTGTTGCATTCACTGTAATAAAACACACACACACACACACACACACAGAGTTTTAAAATGCATAATAAAGCAAAGGGTTCGTTCCGTTCTCAAACCACACAGAGGAGTTGGTGAGCTGCGTCTTGTAATTATGCTGCCAAGTAATCCCTCTGATTGTAAATGCCCTTTTCTGATTTACAGTATGCGAGGCCCAAAGGTAATTAAATGTTTCACGCAGCAACCAACCGCCGCTGGCTTGCACTCAAGAGTCGCACACATTTCACAGATTAACAAATATGTTCGACTGAAACACTGATGTGGAGCGCGCCTATCTGCACAGATACATTTACAAACGCGTGCTCTTTTGTAGCTCGGTGTGTTCCTTCGTGCCTGCTGGGAATTACAACCTGCCTGCAAAACGGCATGGTGTGGTATTTATATACATGCCTCTTACGTGAGCCGACATGATTACCGGGAGCGCGTGGAAGATTTATGTGGCTCAAATTATACTTCGCTCCAAGTCAACGTGCTCGCGTTGCCGCTCGGATCAGTTCTGCAGGATTCACAGGCTGAAGCACCATGACCAGTGGCCTGCGAGCGACTCCGAGCCGTACGAAACGACGGACAACTGTGTCTTTATTTATGCCAGTGGCCAGCTCGGATGGATGACAATGTGGGGGACGAGGGGGTGGATATCACTTCTCGGGTTATTCCGAGATCTCTGATGTGTGTGTGTGTGTATGTTGGGTGTGAGTTTGTGGTGTCTGGCTACAAAAAACTGCTACAATTATGAGGAGAGAATTAATCAACCGTCTTTTAGTAGTTTGGCTTGAATTCTCTGCTGGCTTTCATTCACACACACCCATTCAAACACACTGTGCTACACTATAATGCTAATATGTGTGTATGCAGCAATAAATCCAAGTTTTTTTGTGTGTGTCTTTGTACTCTTTCACTCTACTCTGTCTAATCATACTCCAGGCCTCCCGTTGCTTTTCCCTTTATTTGTTGCCTAATATACACACAACTCCCCCTTTCTCTGTGTGCCCTGCATTATTCTCCTTCTGCACAGGTAGGTGTGTTTTCTGGCTGAATTCAGACGCAAACGCACACACAAACACAAAGGGGTGTTCTCTAAATTTAACAACACACCTCCTGCCAAAAGTGTGCGTACTACTGTGACAATTATTCTGCTTGTAGTAGCGGATCTGGCTCAAGCCTAAACACACAAACACCCACCCACTCACCCATACACACCCACCCCCGCCCCCCACACACACATAAAGACACACGAGGATACCAGAGAAAGCTTGCTTTGTTAATTGTAGCCATGTCCCATTCGCAAACCGTCTTGATGTAGCATTCACAGTGGAAAAATGGCGTTCATCAAAGACACAAACAATTGCCAGCGTGCAGACTGAAACCACTTGAGTTTTGAGTGTGGCATTAATGGGCATATTGTCCCACAATGCAATGCACTGCAGAAAACCGAGTAACTACTCGGCTATTAAAAAGGTTGTACACAATTTGGATGCTGCCACGGCAGCTTCAGGGACACCCCAGAGAAAAAAAACATACATTTATAGAATAATTGGAAACCAATTTGATTTAGACAATGTGCTCAAGCTGAAGTGTTTGAAGTCTAGAAAAGAAGGTTCTTACGTGGTCAGAAAGTGTAATGTCTTGAGCAAGCTGGTTTGCCAAAGGAAGCGAGGAAGAAAATGAGACCGTCTGTAGTGGATTAATTCGGGGGACGCTGATGGTTAAGGAAACGGGAGAAACTAATGTTAAGCGACAACGGGTGAGCAACCGCTCGAGACACACTCTGATGCTCGAAGGCGGGAATTGTGATCCGTTTCAGCTGGATCCGGACTCGACTGTCTTAAATCGAGACAAAAGGTCCTCGCGGGGTCGTGTGCAGATAAGGGACCAAAGATTTATGACAATGCTCAGTGTTCAAAACAATCACTGATTGGTCACTCTTTCTGTTCGTCATCCTCGTCCTAGTGTCTCTCTCTTCTGTCGCCTGTTCTCACATTATGTTCCTCACAAACTGTTCTCAGGCAGTGACCTCCGACTGTTGAGCTCTGCCGCGGTCTGTCACCACCCCAGGCTTTCATGTCTGATTTCTCTCAGCAAGACTCAACAAAAAAATAAAAGGTTTCACCGCCTCGCCTTCTGAAACACAGAAGCACTTTTCATCAGTTGTAAGACTCTTCCACGCTCACTGTACAGCCTTGCGCCGCTACATTGAAGAGAGGTTTTTTTTTTCAACTGGGCTTCCAAACCCTCAGTAAACACCTCGTGGTGTGTGTGTGTGTGTGTGTACACACACACAAACAGCCTACATTTCTCCTATGCGTTTTATTGCGATGAGGTAGTCACGTTTCACATGGCGTGGCCGGGGCCCTAATGACAGAGTGGGTGAGGAGGCCGCGCCCCAAACATTTGGCTCTATTATACACCAGCCCACCACACCAACAACCAATAACTACATCTTAGTGGGTGGTGGAGGGTGGGGCTCAATGGAGCACTGCCCAGTGAACCATGCGTACACACACATGCACACACACACGCAGAAACATCTGAATGAACGGGCAAATGACATAACCAGATCTGACCAAAACATTTTGAAGTCATTTTTAGCCCTCGATCGCAACGAAAGAGGGGAACATCTGGAATGACTTTCAGCCTCTGAAAAAGGCGGTGAGGGGGGAGCATAAGGGGTTTGTTTGTAGGGTAAAGAGAGAATTTCAATGTTGTAGAAATACAGGTGGGACACGAGGGTGTCCGATGTTTCCTTTCTTGTGTTTTTTAACCAGGATCCTATAAAGACTAGATATAGATTTTGTGCTTTACACCTTGCAGCATATTGAGAGAAGACATTTGAGGATAACCAAATGTATTTTCTAAGCCCGAGAGCTCATGAACAGTTTACTTTCCAACGTTTTTTTAAAGATTCGTTTGATTTCGCTTGGGAGGCTTTTAACCGTTACCTGTAGGAGTCTCTGTAGCTCATTGTGTCGTGGCCCGAGTCCTCCTGGTCCTCCTCGTTCACCTTGAAGCAGACCCGTTTAATGCCACCTTGCTCCACTTTGTCCTGGTCGCAGCCGTCCTCGCAGGGGGCCAGAGAGGGTGGCTGGCTGGGCTCGTAGGCCGGAGGCTCGCCACCCTCCCTTTGGAGTTGCGTGGGCTCGGTGATGGACGACAAGAGGCTAAAGGGGGCGGGGGGGTGGAAGACACTTTATTCACAACATTTGATTTGAAAACACAATAAATAAAATATGGGTAATTCTTATTAAATATGGCTTACAGTTTTTTTTAAATGTATTTATAGCACTAGAAAGATAAGGTATATCAAAATAAAATCATTAAAATAATGTCCAGACACAATTATGTTTGTATTTATATTATAACACACGGTGCAATCCGACAGTATTCAGCCACATTGTCACACCCCTTCCTCGGCACAGACACACAATGTGTGTCTCTTTCTCTTGATGTTATCCTGGCCTCACTCCCTGTTCCTGTACTGGGCCGGGGCCCATAAATATTTTGGGCCTGAAGAATGTTCCTTTTGTAAATCCTCAGCTTTAAACAAGGCAAAAGGGCAGGCATACAAAAAGGGGCAGACCAACAGCCTCCAGAGGCTGGTGTTGGGATACCAGCTCCTTGCTTTTTATGCAGAGATCTCTAAATGTCACTGTGAAGGCTATGAAAATAGTGCAATCAAATCTAAACACCAGTGAAATGCCTATATTTGATAATAGCACCAGCACAGCTGAAAACATTGTATTGACAATATTACAGTGAGGATCAAATCATTCAGTTGTGCAGCATTCACACAAAACTGGAAGACTTACACATCTATCTGCGTGACATACTGCCTCATCTCCCGTACAGCGACGTCCAGGCGGCTGTACAGGTGAATGTAGGCGTCTTGGGTCTCTGTGTCTTCCTGTTTGAGCAGGAAGCTCAAGCCACCTTCCCCGTGGCCGCCCCGCCGGCTGTCCACCGCCCCATTGGCGCCTTCCGCGCTCCCGTCCCCGCTGCCGCCGTCCTCTTGTTCCCCGTCCAGGCCTGAGCAGCTCCAGGAGGGAGCGCCCATGCTGGTCACACAGTGCTGGGTGTGGGACATGGGGTTCAGTTGTGCTGCAGGACAAGGACAGAAAGAGGGGAAGTAAGGAGAATGTTTGCAGCGTGGGTGAAAGAAACTGACTTCACTTTCTGACAATTACATCACCCCAGATGTTCAAAAGCCCTATGAGGCAACACTCCTCCTGTCTTGGAGGAAAAACAACTTCTCAAAGCACAGGACGAAAACTTGTTTACTTGGACTTAGTGCCAGACTAAGCTGCAATAACTTGAGACATCCCAAAACTGCAGATCAAGTTCTTCCAGTGAACCCGGGGTGTGTGCTATTAATACACCAACGGACATTACAAAATAAAAATAAAAGCTCTTCTATGTGTTATGTACATTCCACACATTCCTTTTAAAAATCCAGAGTTATGGAGCGGGAAGAAAAATAATTGTACCGCCTCGGATAACAGGCCTTCATCCCATTTGTGATTGCAACTCGCTCCTTCCTGCCTGTCACAAAAGAAAGCGTCGTCTCCTGTACTTTTAGCTGGGTGAGCCGGCAGATTCGCACACCGAAAAGCAAAAGAGTACCTCGTTGGTACAACTGCTTGCAGCTGGTGCTGAAAGGAAAGATGACGACGAGGCATTCCTGGAACAATATTGCATTTTCGTCTTTGCAGAGAGTTGAGCTCAGAAGCTCAAGACTCTTAATTACTACCGTGAAGTCGGGCCGTACTTCTTTCTTTATTTAAGGTTGTAGGCGTTCTTGACATATTGCCCCTTCTTGAAATTATCCTTCGCTAAAATTCCTTCCTATTCCCACTTAAATCCGTCACTCTCTCCTTCTCTCACCCTTTGAACCCAGCAGCAGCAGCAGCAGCGTTGAGTGAATGGAACAAATTCCTGCATTGCCTCGAGGCAACATCTTTTCTGACATCATTCAATCACTTCACATGTCAGTAACATGTGTACGGCCTGGAGCTAATGGAGTCTTAATGGCCAACCACTCATCTAATTTACTATGAGAATCCTTGTTGAGACCTTATGGCTACTGTGGGAGGCCGGGGTCGACCTTACCTTCCCTGTGCTGCAGGGTTTAAATGGTCTTGGAGAAAAAATTGTCAAAACGAACACTGGTGTTAAGTGGGTTAAGCTGTGTTATCACGGAAAGTACGGATCTGAGTGAAGCTTGGTTGAAGCAGTGGTTTCAAAACGTATCTGATTGAGGTGTGTGTGCCCCCTCAGCCCTCTACCTTGGTCAGGATCCAGGCCAAACAGGGAGTTCTTGCGCCCAAAGCGGATGCTGAAAGTCCTGCCAGCCGAGGTAGTGCTCTTGGGGTAGGAGACCTGCATGAAGTTGACGTGGCAGTTGGTGGGAACAAAGTCCATGCAGCCCAGCGGGTGAGGGCGCACGCCGGCCTGTCTGAAGGAGGGCCAAGCCTTGTTCCTCAGCTCCAGGGCGAACTGGGTGAAAAAAAGGAGACACTGGCTTAGATTAGTGAAAGCACAATGCACATGACTGGCAGCTCTAATTTTTGTGTTAACGATTAAGTTATTTTCACCCCTCAAAATAAAACGTGGCCGCAGCAGCAGAAAATATGACATGACATTCATAATCTTCAAATGTGAATTTTATTTGGAGCTTCTAAAGCTTGTGTGTAACTATTATGATAAGTATATATAGAGGCGCCGTATTGTGCCATGACGTGGCATATTTCCATATCCGACGCTGACGTACATATGATGCTGTCTGTCATATAACATAAGACCGACAGTGTTCAATGCATTTTTCACATCGCGCCTTAAAGCCTCTCTCCAGCCTCTCAAAGCGTTGGCTGTAAAATAAGAACCACTAAGAAATGTATTGACAAGAAGAGAGTAGATACATCAATGATTGATGATTTTTAAATCACAGAGAACTGCGATTCAGACACACGTGAATAAATAATCTTTGAGTTTTAAGTCAACGAGTAGAGGACGTTTCTATGTGGAGAAGATGGCTCTGACGTCTATGTCTTCGTACCTGCTGATAACTGCTGATCCGCCGTCGGATACTTTCCAGCTTGGTGTCACAGATTTGCCTGAACTCGAACTGAGGCATGGTCACGACTCGGTCACTCTGGGAGATGAGTTGGCTGCAGTTACGAACAAAGAGACTGTCATCGCCAGAGAACGCCTCCAGGATCTGTGGGGACAATAGACATTGGTGAGGGTGGATCACTCCTACAGTGAAAGTTTATGAACTTGATTGACTTCATTACAACACGGAGTCCAAAATAAAATAACTTTCTCCACATTCTCCCGTATCTACCTTGGCAGTGAGGCTGAAGCAGCCCTTGGGCTCCACCATCTTCTCCAGGACGTGGCTCTTGATGCCGGCCGTGCTGACGTACTCGTAGACGACGCCGTGCTCCAGGTGGACGTTATCCACCGTCATGCTGACCAGCGGCAGCTCATCGGAGAGAGAGAGTCTGCCCAGCCGGTGGTCTGTGGAGAACCACCAGTGTGTTAATGGATTACGGCCTAAAAATGAGGCAAATCAAATCAAAAATGCTTTGGAAAGATAAACGATTATATTAGAAATCCATTCAGTCACTACACACGAAAAGGTCCACGGTGTGCTGCGCATCTGTCAATGTACTTACCCTTCCAACACTTTAAAAATAAATTGGTCACTTATTGTACACAGTGTTACTCAATAATGTCCTACAACTGTGACTACAGCCTGTATGTCAGTTTTAACAGAAATAATTGAAATATCCAGGGAAAAGATATTGCTTGAGCAACTTTCTACTGGCAGCGATCGAATACAGTCTGAAAATCTCCCTTTAGACATAAGACGAGACACGTTAAACCTAAAGTGTTGCACCTTACGCCAAGAAAAAAATCCTTGTTCGGGTAAACATTCCTGGTGAATAAATGGTTTCTGAATCTTCTGATTCCGATAATGTTCTGACGCAATGTTTTTGACAGCAATATAACTACACAGACACACAAAGCAGCCATATATTAAAGCACAATCCCAAGTAACGCTGTTGCAATGCCTTTTGCAGCCTGAAATAAAACGTGCTGCTCATAATTGGGTCGAAAAAATATACACAATTAACAGGATTGTGATACTTGAATGATTGATCATTGACTCCTTAATCTGATATAAAAAAATGGAGGATTGTGTTTCACCTGTTCCATTGGTGCCGTTCTCCTCCTCGTGGTCCGAGCTCTTCTCCGCTGGATAAGGACTGAAAGGACTCTCCTCCTTCTCGCCTGCACCACTTTCTCTTTGAAGCTCCTCCACATCCTCGAATGCACGATAAACCCACTGACACTAAGGGGGGACATGATATTACATGGTATCAGTGAGATCAAGGGAGAGAGCAAAAATAATGAGGCAATGATCGAGTACCAGTATGTGCAATTTCTTGTGTTTTATACACAGAATTCAAAGGCATGAGTCTGAAGTATTTTTACATGGCTTGTGGACATGGACACTTTTCACCTGACAAGGTAATCAGGGTTGATCGCACCGCCCCAAAACCAGCAGTGCAGTCAGCCACATCTACAACAACATCTAATGTATCCTGCTGTTAAATGAACCGGCAAACGTTGACTGGAACAAGTCCCAAACAAGCCTGCTCAGCTGAGCCAGTCGACCAGACAAAAAAAAAACACTGTGCTTGACACGGACAGCAGGACAACCTGCGCTGATGGCAGACCTCTGAAATACCCGCCTAGAGCCACAGGCCGCTGCTGTAGGAATGTCCGAACAACCAGACCCGGGGTTTGCAGTTTGTAGCTGAAAAATGTTCAGCCCTGACTGCACGTGGCCTGCAGTGACAACGTGTCAGCCAGTGATTTATGTTCAAGATCACTAGGCCACCCACTGTTGGACCGCTAATGAAATGAACAGAGATCAAGATTTTAGATGAATCCTTCTTTACAAACACATTCTAGCTCCAGCTAAAGCTAATGCTGTTTTCTGTACCGTCTAAGAGCAGGAATGTCTGGGTCACTTTCCAGTCTGCTTGCTCATGAAATGTGACTTTAGTGAGCCTCTCCTGCATTGTTGAATGACCTGATTAATTAAACCTGACAAGATTGTGTTACTCAATAAATGCCCAGCTACAAAACAACAAAACCTGCTCCGGTGAAGAAAAGTTGTTGTTTTGTTTTCACATGTCTTCTCACCGCTTGTGGAGGCTCCTGGTGCGTGTGCTGCGCAGCGAAGTACTCCAGGGCCTCTTGGTATCCACTGCGGTTGACGTTGTTGCCGTTGACCTTCAGGACGACCTGGCCGGGCTGAAGACCTGACCCCGCCGCCTCCCAGCCTGCAGTGTCAGAACAGGTTCAGGGGCTGAAGGTCACAAGGTGACGGCAAGCACAGTGCAACTGTGCACAACATATCGGGCTAGTGTGACAACATGTCATGAAAGTCAGGTGAAAGGAGGAGTTCAAAGTGGCATACACATGTTTCTTGTATTTAGAATAAGGCTTGAATCTTAAAATATGAAATCTAGTTAACTGGCTTCAGCCTCAATTCCCACATGAGCACATAACCTTGCACGTTTTGTTCCTCTGGGGAAAAGAGAACATTACTCAGTTCAATGCCGTAACACGCTGTCCCAAGCTACTAATGGCCCTGGAAGTCCAATCAACACCTCCATCGCCTTCCTCTCCAACCTAAAAATACCCGCACTGGCATCACTCCCACCCAAGCGCGCCAACAATTACTTAACTCTGGGTCTACTTGACCCCATGCATGGATGTCACAGAGGGGGGCTGCTTTTAGAACTGATTTCGCCAGTGAGGCCACATGTGATACAAGACACTGGGAAAGAGAGAAGAGGAGAAACCGTGTGGAGAGGGAGGCGAGAAACAGCGGAGAACTGAGAGCAAGAGGAAGCAGAGGTCCCCCAGTCATAATAAAGCAAAGTAAAACACTGTGTACGTGTGTAATGTTTATGTCCTCTCTTGCTCCCGTCTGGTTTACACATCTGGATTAATCCTTCATTTAACTTGTCATGAATCATTTGTGTTTCTATTACGAGTAGGTGGTGAAAACATCTGGTGGCGAGGACAGAGCGGGAGGAATGAGTGTGTGTGTCTTAAAAGTAGAGTCTATTAGAGGCTTGAATCCTGTCAGCAGCCCGTCTGGCTGACAGGTGGCCATAAAACCCTAATGAGGCTCACTGAAAGCAGAAAGTAACAGGTGGTTGGAGGCTTGTGTTACCTCATATTTCCCCTCGATTTCACCCAGAATTATTTGTCTTTCTGACACCAAAAGTCTGCAATAACAAGGTCAAACTCCCGTTAATGTGCTCACTGAATAAAGTATATTGTGTCCTTTCTTGTGAGCCGAGTAAAGGACCACAACTAATAATGGGGACATTTAGTTGGTGAGATGAGAAAGACGCATCTTCTTTATTGAACGCTTTATTATTTTGATTAGTACATGTTAAGTTGTATGTCCTTATACCGCTTGTCGTTTGTCAAAGTAAGTCACTCACCTTTCCTGACGGCATGGACATGAGGAGGAGCCGAGCCACACAGTCTGAAGGACAGGCTGTCTGGGTTGTCCGGGATCTTCACAATTCTGGGTGAGAAAAGACCGGTCAGACCAGTGAGCCCTGTGTGAGAGAGTGTGTGTGTGTGTGTGTGTGTGTGTGTTTCTTTTGAGTGAGTGTGCGAGCCCTCACTCCTTGGCCTTGGTGGCGACCAGCAGCCGCAGGGAGCGTCGTATGCAGAAGGCCTGGCTGATCATGGTCTCCACCTCGGAGAAGGGCCTGAGGAACAGCAGGTCCTCGTTGATGGTGTAGATCTTCCTGCCCACCTGCAGGCCAGCCATCTGGATGGACAGACGCACAGACAATTGCGGTTATTTTTAGGCTGCAGCTTGTTT